>NW_006912094.1:92420-154190 GCF_000523435.1 Bipolaris zeicola 26-R-13
GGGGGGGGGGGGGGGGGGATGGAGCTATGTGCAGCGTGAAAAGATGTAGTCTTGCTACTTTTTTTTTGATGAAAACCCAGAGAATATGTAGGGAGATGATAATGAAGAGTCGTTCTGTCCTCGTCTTTGATAAAGTACAAGCAGATTAAATGAAAAAAGAAATTAAGTAAACGACTTGATGATTACGGTCACCGAGTTAATCGTATAATAGCAAAACCACTCCTTGACCAGTCAACATTTTACATGACCTCCCCACCTCCCCCAATTCATTCATTGTATCTATCCAACTACTCTATACCACGCCAGACACGCTCGAAAAAAAACATACAAGACAAGGTACAGAGCATATCTTCATTGCCTTCAAAAGAGAACCTCCAGTAACCCCAGCCCCCCCTTAACCAACTTACACAAAAACAAAAACAAAACTGGAGTTATCCCATCAATCGTCTTACATATTCACATAACAACCCACCTTACTCCATCGCACTAACCCACCGCCACCACGACGCACGCATCAACCCCGTCTCCATGCCACACGCCCTCGAAACAGCCACAATGACAGCGCCTAGGACACTAACACCCCCAAGGACCTTGACAAGCGCATAGCTCCTTCTCTTAAGTTCGTCGCTGAGATTGCACAAGCCAAGGGGATCGCGAGAATCAAGTCCAACCATAGCTCTAGCATAGCGATTCCCAATACCGCGCGTATTCTTCTCATCACCGTGTCTAACCATGGCCCACTCGGCTCTGGGCGCCGCGCCAGGAGATGTTGCAACCAGTGAACCTTTGGCAGCTTCTTGGTTGACGCATTCAAGTATCCATCTAGCGCGTTCTTTGCTTTGGAGTTCGTCGAAGCGGTCGCGTTCGTTGCGGCGGCTGCGCTGGAGATCTGTGGCCCATCTTGCGATTCGGATTTCACTGAAACGTTGGTCGCCTTGCGGAGAGTGGCCGTATCGCGCTAGGGAGAAGTTGGCTGGGGGCTCGAGGGCTTCCGAGTTGGCGAGGGATGTGGATGAGGCGAGGATTGGGGATTGGAGGTTTGAAGGGTAGAAGGGCGATCCTGAACCGGGTACTAGGACACCTGATGGTGAGGTGGCGGAGAAGACGGAAGATGCTAGAGATGCTGGTGCAAAGGTTAGCTTCATCACGGAATATGGTATTGCTATTGCTTACGATTAGAAGTAGCTCCGTTGAGTCCTATCGATGCTGTTGTTGGACTGCGTGGTTGAGGGGTGCTTCGCACCATGGTCGACTCGCCAGGAAGCTTTACCCTACGCCGCCATGCCACGAATTTCTTTGCTGCAGAATGCCTAAGCCAAGTAATAGACTCAGGATCGAATACTTGGTTCACTAGCGCTGTCAACTCTGAAGGTAAAAGAGGCTGTACATAGTCTGGCGACATAAGCAGCGATGCATCCATGTTATCATGGTCCAGGCCAAGAGTAGAGGATACTGCGTATGGATAGGTGGGTGTCGTAAAGGGATACTGGTTTCCTTCGCTTGAAGCACCAGATACTGGAGGCTTTGGTAGAGAGAGGCCCTGCACATTGAGTAACGCATCGTCGATGGTTTCTCCAAAGAAAAAGGGTCTAAAGGCGGTCGTTTGTAACTGGGCGAGGATGGAGGTCTTCAATGCTACAACCTCGTGCGCAGAAAGGGTATCCGATTTCGCTATAACGGGAATGACGTTGGTGAGGTATGACAAACGCTGCATATACTCAATGTCCTTGCTGATGTCTTTGCCTGTCAAATGTCAGAATAAATTATAGACGAAGCAACCACTTAGCTTACCGGGCGATAGTAGGTAAATTACAACGTCCACAAGGACGCCACCATTGCCACTGACAAGTCCGAGCGCATCGCTGTCTTCCAGTGATACGACAGAAGAAGTCTGGTAAAAGAGAGATTCCACGTAGTTGACGACGGTACCTATATCGTCTGCTTCTGTTGGTCCTGGTAAGTATCCGGGGGTATCAACAAAACAAATGTTCCTCTCCAAAACATTATCGCTACTACCCTTTCTCTTCTTCGGTGCACGAGAGTCGTCCAAATCAGTCCACCAATGCGGGTAGGGCTTTGTGCTTGCATGAATCTCTGTCACTCGTGTAGTACCCGCATATGCTGATTTCCTTGCACGGGATTTGGACCTGGATGCACGTGGCTGCGAGGTTGACTGGGGGGTTGGTAAAGGATCTACGTGTACAATGTCTTCGCATGCCTGCACGATGGATCGAACGAGAGACGACTTGCCGACTCCTGTGTCATACCGTCAGTATCCGATGCGCTGCACAACAACGCGTACTGTAGATGCCGAGTATTACGCACCTGTTTCACCAACAACCATCACCTTTAGCTTACTCATAGCCTTGCCTTTTGTCGTAAAAGGTCGTCTCGTTGGCATTTGCATTACGGGCATGACAAGCTGTGGAAAAGATAGGCCATCCTGCTGTATCTCGACATGGTCCTCCTCGCCTGCGCTGGACATGGCAGGTTGACTAACAGCTTCATCCATGGTGGAATCCTCGTCGGACAGTTTGAGCGATGTTATCGAAGCAGATGCCGGTGTGCTAGGCATGGCAGAAGTAGGGTATGGGGAGGACACGTCTGCGCCAGGCAGCTTCAAGGGTGTATAGGAACCGTGGTTGGAATGATTCCTCTTCAAATTCCAAGTCTTGTTTGCCCTGGCGTCGTCGGGCAACGTTGCTGAATCAATCGACGAGCCGTGCGACACTGGCCTTGAGCTCTTTGCGCCATGGCCCTTTGTTCTCTCTGTCTTGAGCGAGTCGGTGCGCTTTGGCGCATCTTCGGGACCAAATGCAGCTTCGAGTGTATCTGCGAGACTTTGCACTCCGTACGTGCCGTGGTCCTCGTGTCTTCCCGAAGAGGTTGCAACATGAAGTGGAGCTGCGGTCTGCTCCAGGTCCTCGAATCGCTTGAAGACGAAGGAAGTGGGTACATGAGATACAGGGGCAACCGGGTCGATGCTCGACTTGCGAGAGCGCGGCTTAACAGCAGGAGTGAGGGCGTCGCCGCCCGGTATCGGTCGCATATCGGCAAGATGTTTGGGGCATATGGCACCAAATGCAGCTGTCGAGGTGTTTGGCCGCGGGAGGTTTGGTACTAAGCCTCGTTCAAGTACCGAAGTGGTGATGGCAATGGGATGGATGCACGCGACGGCCCCCGCCTTCGCCCCGCGGCGAGCTACTGCACTGCTAGTCTCGCGTGGAACGCGTCAATGCGCCTTAGCAGTCGTGCAGACGGCAGACAGCAAAGGGGGCGAGTTAATGTTTGACAAGTCCAGGGAGGAGGACAGAAGGTTGGAGGTACAATCAATGCTACCCCCATAGTCGTGGAGCTATTGGGCTGCTGCCGATCCAAAGTAGCCTGTCTCATCCTCGAATCAGCGATCAGCGCACCTACATGAGGGCTGCATGATACATTATCAGCTGACGTTATCGCGACGCCGCCGAGATCCCATGATACCATTGTAGCTTCAAGAAGATGCCTTGATATACATGTAATATGGCACATGTTGTATTCGTACTAGAGCGTCTTTACGATTGCTTTTCCCATCCCCATCTCATCATGGCCCTGTACATGTCATGCTGTACACGCCTGTCTGATTTTGCACCCGAATCCATTACACCAGATGCCACGACAGTCCCTAGCCCGTACCTCTAACCGTCACGTCGCCCACCCTATACATTAGGCAACCAGAAATGCGCGCAAACAAGAAAAGGGAAATAAAGGGCGGGACGAACACTTATGAGTACACAAGGAAACCATGCTGAAATGAAACCGCTCGCTATGCAAGGGCTCAAACCCCCAAGGACGAACGCGTGCGCCCAGACTTTTCCTCGAAATGAAATGACTTTTATACAAAGCGCTGAAAAAAAGGGTCGAGTACAGTACATAGCTGAAGCCGTCAGTCGTTAGGCCATCGAGTCGAACGAGCTCAACAGGGAACGAACAAAGAATGTGGGAGATAGAGAGAGAGAGGGAAAGAGAGGGAAAGAGAGAATGAGCCGACCAGAGTCGATCTTTAGGACTCCTGAGCTGCACCGCCGCGACCGCGCATAGAACCACCTCGGCCACGAGGTTGAAAGTTTCCACGAGGCGCCTGGCCGCCCATACCGCCACGGCCACGAGAAGCACCACCACGAGCAAATCCCCCACGGTTGAATTGCCCAGGGTTCTGACGGCGTTCCTCGACCTTCATCTCGATGCCATTGACCGTGTGAGGGTTAGCAGCGACAGCGGCCTGGAACCCGGCGGGTGTCTTGAAGTCAACAAAGGCGCAGTTCTAAACCCATGTTAGTTCTGTAGCTTTTCCATATGCACATGCAGTTTCACTCACCTTGCCACGGCTGATGTCAAGATACTCAATCTCGCCAAATTTGGTGAGAGCGGCCCTCAGAGCACCCTCCTCGACTTGGCTGTAGACGTTCTTGATGTAAGCACGCTTCTGGTCAGGGTCAGCGGCAGGACCGGCGTTCTGTGCGCGAGACTGCTCCTTCTTGTGTCCAGTAGCTGTTTGCCAGCCGGCAGCCTCACCCTGGCTTGTGGCAGGGGATTGCTCACGAGCGGGTGCAGCAGGCTGGCTGGGCGTAGCGGCTGCAGATTGAGCAGGGGCAGGAGTGGCGGCGGCAGCAGCAGCAGCAGCCTTGGGCTGCGAAGCGGCTTGCTGGGAGGCGGGGGCGTTCACAACAGGAGTAGCAACCTTGTGTGCAGAGGCGGCGAGGCTAGCCCAAGTGCGGGGGGCAGCAGGCTTTGGTGGACCAGAAGGCATCGCGACGGTACTGGCCTTCTGTGCGGGTTGGACTGGTGCGGCAGGCTTCTGGGGCTCAATGATCTCCTCGGCAGGGGCTTGTGGTGCCTCGGTAGCCTTCTCCTCAACAGCAGCGGGTGCCTCTTCCGCAGCGGGTTGTTCAACCTCCTCTGGTACTTGTTGGACCGGAGCTGCAGGTGCAACTTCCTCCACAGCAGGCTCCTCCTTTACAACCTCCTGTAGTTTGTCATCCACCATGTTCAAGGCCTCCTCGCTGGTTGCAACCTCGTTGCTCTTGAGTTCAGCATTCTCGGGGACGGCGGCGGTAGGAGCTGGTTCGGTGACACCGTTAGCGGGTGCAGCTTGCTCTTGCTGCTCTTCCTCCTCTTCGGGATCCTCTGCGAGGTAACGGAAGATGTCGTTGAGAACAAAGTAACCATTGGTCTGCTCGGCAAGGACAAAGGTTTGGACAAAGCGCTTGTGAGGCTGGCCCTGGTTGGAGATTTCACCAATTACTTGGATCACGATGTTGGCATCAGAGCCCTGTGAGTCGACATTGGTAACGCGGACCTTCGTGTCCTTGAAGTCTAGCTCCTTGATGCGCTCGTTGATCGCCTGTGCTCACGTTAGTTTGATATGAATACTGGACGAGTGTTTACATACCTTCTGGCCCAAGCAAACATTGACCTTCTCTTCCTCAACGCCCGAAACGTACTGCGAGCGCTTGTTGTAGAAAAGCTAGAGTTTGGGTCAGCGACATGTCTTGATGAGGGGTTGATTGGCATGTGCGACTTACGTAAAGTCGGTCGGGGCTCTTGCTCAAGGTGGTGTAGTACTGCTCGACAAAGTACCACCCAACCTCGTCCTTTGGGATCTCAGAGGCGGTTGCTTGTTGTGCGGGCTGGCTGGCGGTTGGTTGCTGCGAGGGTGTGAAGTTGGAGGCGCCGGTGGAGTAGCTGTTCTCGTATCCCTGTGGCGCATAGTTGCCATTGACAGGGCCAGATGATTCGGTGGATGCCATTTTTGGGTATGGAGGGGGAGGAGTAGAGGGCGTGTGGACCGAGGGCTACGACGGCTTGTTAAATGGTTTGCGCGAAGAGGAGCGGGGATTCGGAAGGCAAAATGGAAAGCTCGCGAACGTTGTCTGTGCGTCCGCCGCCCAATCAAGCGAACCCGTCCAACACGTCGTCTACACTACCCACACACATCACCGCTACGTCTCTACCCTCGATATGGAACAAGGTCAAGGATCAAGTGGGGTAAGAAGACGTTGGGACTGGAATCAGGGGCCTCTTGAAGAGGCTTGTAAAGAGCAATGCTTTCCTGTCTGATCTGTCTGGTATACATACAAAGTAGTCCAGGGCGATGACTACGTGTTGAAGAAGGAGAAAACAAGATAAGAGATGCATGGTAAAACGAGACCCTCGTATGCATGCCCGCTCTGATGCCCAATGGCAACCTGCTCACTCTCACCCCCCCCCCCCCCCCCCCCATCTCGGTTCTTGTGTTGTTGTCAGTCTGCAACTCAAGCATCATCTTCTTTCTTGACGTCCAGACTCTCCCTTGGACTCTTCAGCCTCTTCCTGGGCCTTCTGAGCCCTCTCAGCGTCGCGTGCCTCGGACTCCGCGATCTGCACTTCGAGTTCGGCGGCACGCTGGTCCAAATGCACCCTGAGAGCATTGTCCAGCTTGGCCTTCTGCTCCTCTCGCTCTCGCTTCTCTGCTGCTAGAATTCCCGCATACTTCTCTTCCAACCGCTGACGCTCTCCTACCAACTTCTGCTTTATAACGGCAACCTCTGCGTCAGCCCGCTCAGCCAATATCTGATTCCAGCCCTCCTCGGATTTCTCCCAGGCGTCGCGCAACGCGGGAATTGCCTTTGACAAAAGTATAGTAACGACGACCACCGCAAGGAATGTAAACCAAACGATGACGACGCAGTGGAAGGTGAACAGCCCGTCGTCATCTACCTGCCCGTATTGATTCAACTTCACGATTTTGAATCCGAGGGGTTTCAGAAGTTCGTTCAACCTCTTGATATCGTTCAACCCCTTGATATCGGTCAAGTGGGGTATAAGGGCGCTGATATCTCCTCCTTTAATATCAATGCAGGTCAAGTGTTCCTTCATGCTGTATGCGTGTGAAAGAACGGGATTGACCACGCGGCTGAGAAGGGTATTGGTAGGGTCGGTTTGGTTCGAGGACTCGTGCCTGTTTAAACGGCGGGCCCCTTCGGTCAGGGTGGTGTTGATGCTGCGAAGCACGTCGGTCATGGCGGTGATGGCCTGAGCCATGTCTGAATCATAGGCCATGACGGAGTGATAGGCACCCATGGTGGTGAATGTCTGGGTTACGGAGTACATTAGTGAGGGCAGTACTTGAAGGAGAAGCGCTGGGATTATGGTACCTTGATGAACTTTAGCAGGATCTTGTTGGGTGAGTGGTGTTTGTTGGTAGAGTTGAGTTGTGGTGGGATGGAGGAGGATGGGCTGTAACAGGTTGAGGGGGTTGTTTGTATAGCCGTGTATGGAAGGGAAGCTTGTGTGCCTGGACGTAGGCAAAAGCGGTAGGTTCGTCTCAAATGGCAGTAACAGTGGGGGTGATTGCAGAAAGAGCTGCTGAACAGGCCATGTCATGGGTGCCAGCATCACATCATTGAGAATATCCATATTTTTCTGGTCATTACAAAGAATCGGACTTTGAGACACAGAGTTGCATCGTTGTCAGCGTTGAACATACTCGGGTTAGGTGATAACATGGACATGGGTTGGGCTGACGACGTGGAGCAACTGGCTATGATGATGGCTCCGTATCAATACCTAATGCCAACCAAGTACTTTGGAATAGATATGTACAAGCATTTCTCATTCATCCTAAATGTTTTATCCTCTTCGCTCCATGCACAGTAGTATATGCTGCAAACTCGTCCCATCTCCCTAACGACGGAGGGAAACACCATGCTGCGGGACAGCTTTGTCAAAAACTCTGTCCGTACATTGTGAAATCAACCCTGCACGCATAATACGATTTGTTTTGCGCCCCTCGTCTCCCGTAGTCTTACAAAAGGTAGGAGTAGGCTGACTGTCGGGTGAGGCTGAAGAAGTCGCGCTAGTAGTGGGCCCCATCATCTTTGGCTGGAGTGTGGACTGCAATGCTAGTGCTAGATCGGACAACAGACCATCCACCCTTGCTCTCTTTTGCTACCATTGCTGCATCTGGGAGTGCAACGTCGCCGGCTAATCAAGTAACGTCTGTGCTGGTTACACGAGCCTAGATCAAGCAAAAGATGAGAAGGGATCCCGCTCGTCCTACATACGTCAGCTTTGGTAGCGAGTGGAGCCTGTTCCGCGCTTCCGCCCACCACATGGAAGCTACGTGCCGATCGCCCATGAGCCGAAAGCAAGACAGATGCATTCTCATGGTACACATGGCATATGTGCCATCCTTTTGTGAGAAAACAAGCCACCATGCCCTTATCTGAAGGTGGGCTCTCCGAGGCAATCAAACAAGCAATTCTGTCTGCCCCGCACAAAAGCGACTCTTGGTCCGGAGCGATTGGTCGACTCTTGAATTTGGCAGGATCGGACGGATGGTGGAGAAAGGCGCAGCCCAGCTTACATATACTATACGTATATATGCAAAAGCATCGCGCCTCCGTCTTTCACCTTCTTTCCATTCAACCACTGCCTTGCCCTCTTCTCATATCACTAAATATTCATCATGGAAACACATAAGGCGACAGTAGCGTCTCTTGCGGCGCGGGTTGCCAAGTTCAGCGCATCCAAGACACCCTTTCGCATATATCATGGTTCCACACTGTCAACACGAACATCGTCTCGTGCACGCAATCAAGTCATCGACGTCAGCTCGCTGGACCATGTGCTGCAATTCGACGAGCTGGAGAAGACGGTACTCGTAGAGCCGAATGTTCCGATGGATAAGCTGGTGGAAGCTACCATGGCAAAGGGATTCCTACCAAAGGTTGTCATGGAGCTGCCGAACATTACTGTTGGTGGTGGGTAAGTGGAACGTTTGTTTTTGCACTCGAGCGGTCAGGTCCAAGTTGCTCAAGATCCTTGCCCATGACACCCTTCTTATATGCAACATGATATATCTTCGAGCCACGAACACTGATGGACGTGACTAGGTTTGCTGGCACCAGTGGGGAAAGCAGTTCCTACAAATATGGGCTCTTTGACCGCACCATCTCGGGAATAGAGATTATCCTCGGCAACGGTGAGGTGGTGTGGGCATCCACGGAGGACCACCGGGATCTGTTCTTCACAGCCGCCGGGAGCTGTGGAAGCCTGGGCGTCATCACACTACTCAAAATGGAGCTCATTCAGGCCAGTAACTACGTAGAGCTGGAGTACATACCCGTCAGCAGTACAGAAGAAGCGGTGAAGCAACTTCGACTTCATCAGGATGATTATACCGTCGATTACATGGATGGTATCATGTACTCTTTGAAGAGCGGAGTGATTATGATTGGGCGCTTGACGGATGCGCCAATGGATAGGAAGATCCAGAGCTTCGACCAACCAGCAGACCCTTGGCTCTACATGCACGCCGAAGATATTGTAAAGCGGACCCAGGGAGATAAGACGACGTACCGGGAGCTCATACCTACACAGTCGTACTTGTTCAGATACGACCGGGGCGTCTTCTGGTCTGGACTACGAGCATTCAAGTACTTTGTCACACCGTTCAACCGTGTTACTCGCTATCTGTTGGATCCTTTTATGTACTCGCGAACAATGGTACATGCGCTGCACCGGTCAGGTCTTGCATCTCGGACAATCATCCAAGACTACGGGGTGCCGTATGATACAGCAGATGAGTTCATTCGATGGATTGATGAGAAGACTGGCATCTGGCCCCTTTGGCTGTGTCCTGTCAAATCGGCGCCGCTGGGCGAACGTAGCTTCTCGCAGGGCAACAACGTCAAGGACGACATTCTGCTGGACGTGGGCATCTGGGACATGGGGCCGAATGACGCCCAGGCCTTCATCAAGCTGAACCGCGACTTTGAAGCCAAGGTGACGGCGCTTGGGGGCATGAAGTGTCTGTACGCACATGCATACTATACCGAGCAAGAGTTTTGGGGGATTTACGACGAGAAGAAGTACATGGAGCTGCGCAGGAAGTACCACGCTGAGAGTCTGCCGAGCGTGTACGAGAAGGTGCGTGTCGATCTGCAAGGCGTTGCTGGAGACAAGAGTGGGCGCAAGAGACAGTCGTGGAGCGAATGGGCATACTGGCAATTCTGGAGCACGTGGCCGATGGGGGGACTGTACGGAATTGCCAGCGCGACAAAGGGGTTGTTTTTCAAAAGCGATTTTTTGCTGAAAAAGTAACAAGGGGTACATGTATGTACGCACATAGGTATCAGTATGTAGAGTATGGAACCTTGGAACGGATGCATGGCCAGGCCACGTGCGGGAGGGGATGATGGAGGGGATCCGGCGTCGTCATGCATCTCGCGAGCAAATCCCCCTGACAGGGCTGGCTGTATTGAACCCTTTGATTCCAGGCCGTGGGAAGATCAGCCGCTGATGCTTGTGCGGGCGCCGTTCACGTGGTGACGTCGAGTGAGGCGGGGGGTGACTGCAAGCGCCAGCCGTTCACTCGCCAAAAACCTGTATGGGGGCGGGTTTCAAGGTTCAAGTGGTACCTAGAGGGCCCAAGGCAGCGAGTGCGTAAGCATGAGTTAGTGAAGACGCGCCCAAGAGGCCGTCGCGTCGACGTCACCCGCGAAGGGCTAGCGTAGGCGTAGACATGCATGGGCCGCATTGACGTAGCAAAAAGCCTCCACTTGCCCAACCACCCCATTTCACGCACAGTCGCACAATCCCAGGCGCCCGTTCAACCTCCTCTTACCCACACTAGATCAAAGCTGGCCCTGCCCTGCCTTTCTTGTGCCCCGCTGCTGTCCATTCCACCGCGCTCCCTCCGCCTGGGCACCCCATTTTTCATTCTATCCAGACCTTTCTTGGCCTTGCACCCGCTCACCGGTTGGACCACGTTTTTCTGGCTGGCCCTTTTTTTGTTCGCTTTCTTTCTTGATAGATAGGTACGGAGCTCCAACACGCGCATAATCACGCGTGATTGACTCTCCCAGCACCGTGGGAGCTAACAGCAGCTGTAGAATATAGCAATTGACCCCTAGACGTACCACCATGGCGCGTCTTAGCGGTCTACCATCTGAGCACCACCACGAGGGCCCTGGCGACGCTCCACGACGAAAGCGCGGCCGCCCATCCACCAAGTTCCAGACGCCCTCGGAAGACATGAGCTCCAGCGGCAAGCGGACTGCTTCGCCTTCTGCTGAGCTCTCGCAGACGAAGCGCACAAAGCGAATTGCGGTTGAAGATGACGAAGACCAGATTGCCCACGAAATTCAGCAATCGTTTTCGCGGTCGCAACAGGGCGACAATATCAACGTCGAGACGCAGAGCAGCCACACCACCCGCCGCCACGCACGACGACACTCTGAGCCTCCCGTCGCCGTCGACGATGATGATGACGACGAGGACGAGCTCATGGCCCCGCAAGCTTCCACGCAACCACTTCCAGGCCTGACCCCCCACCTTGATCGTGTTGGTGCTGCCCGCAAGCGCTTCGTTAATATCCGCCGGTCCCGCATGTCCATGCCTGCCCAGTTGCACATTGAGCGTGTAGATGAGGTCGACGAAAACAACTCCAACCGCGTTCAATTTGCACCCCTCACACAAGTACTCGACAGCCGTGCTAGGCGCCGGCTTCGCCGCAGCCACCTGAGTCAAGAGGTAAACAGCTTCGAAGACCACCAGAAGAAAGACAAGAAGCTCTTCCTCGAGCTCCGCCGCCAGCTGCGCGAACAAGATGAAAAAATCAAGGATCTCGAGTACCAGCTCGAAGCCCGCCGCCTCGGAGAGATTGATATTACCGATGCACACGCCGACGAGCTGCAAGTGCAGCTAGATGAGGCTCGCCAACAAATCGACGAGCTTCGAGCATCCTCGTTGTACAACGGTGACGACAATGAGGAGCCTGTCAATCTTTCCGACGATGAAGAAGCACTCGTCATGGTTGATCCCGAAGACCTTCACATGTCGCAAGACCTCGACATGGAGCCTATCCCCACTGGCAAATACGCCTCTCGTGCGCTCGAAATCTCCAGCCAGATGACCCTCGAGTCTCTGCCGACCCTTTCGCATCTCCACCGCGACAGCTTGACCGAAGGCGAGGAAGTAATGATGGACAAGATCGAAGATGAAGCCATTGAGCGCTACGAACGGGAACTGCAACAGCTCAGCAAAGCCTTGGGCGAGTCTCAGGGCGCATTGCGCTTGATCACGATTGAGCTGCAGAATTTGCGGTTCGTCGAAGCCGGTGCCTCCTCGAGCGACATCTTGGCTGAATTGCGACACGGATTCGAAGACATCCGCGCTGAGATTGAGAAGTTCTTCCCTGGTACCACATCTGGTGTCACTAACCAACAACTTCTGCAAAAGGTTCCCCAGCTCTTTGGTGGCATCTTCTACGAGCTGAAAGAAAAAATCACGCTGCTCAAGGACTCTCAAAAGACTGAGGTTCTTCTTCGACGACAGTACGAAGGTGTGCTAGACCTGCTCGGCGACTCCGAGGAGCGAGTGAAGCAGCTAGAGTCGGATGTGTTCACGCTTGACAAAGCAAACGAAGACAAGCAGCGTACCATTCTCGAACTTGAGGAGCGCAATGCTACCTTGACCAACCTGAATGACGAACAAGAGGCCCAGCTAACCAAACAAGATTCTGATATCGCTGATCTTGAGGACGAAAATGCAACCTACAAGCAGAATGTGACAGAGCTTGAAGAAGCTCTTGAAAAGTACCGCCAGGACCTTGACGATGTCACTACCGCAGCCACTGAATTCGAAAATAACCACCACGACACCATCGCCCGCATGGAGAAGGAACATGAGGAGGCCATAGCCGCCCTAGATGATTTGCGTGCGGCAGAACAGGAGGGTCGTGAAATGGCAGAAGCCGAAGTTGAGCAAAAGAACGACTACATTCAGCAACTAGAGGAAAGCATCGAGCGTATGGAAACCGATGTCGACAATATCACCGCAGATATGAGCACGCTCAGAGAACGTCTGGCTACTCAGACTGCGGCCCGCGAAGCTGCCGAAACCGAGCGGGATGAGCAGATTGAGCAAGTCTACAAGCACGCCAACGCCATCGAGAATCTCACAGACACCGTCACTGAGCTCAAGGAGCAGCTCAATGAATACCGGGATAATCTGGCCGCCGAGCGTGCTCAACGCGAGAAGACCGAAGCTGATTTGGATGAAGCCAACGAGAAGATTGAAGATCTCAACATTCGTCTTCATGACACTGGTATTCAGGCTAATGAACTTCGTTCGAAGCTGTTCCAGCTCCAACAAGAAAAGGAGGCCGCGATCAGTGAGCTTGAGGAGGATGCAGAGGAGCGCGAAAATGAGCTCAACAACCAGCTGGAGTCTGAGTCTCAGCTTCGTGAGAACGCTGAGAAGACAATTGGCCGACTGGAGCAGCAGATTCTGCAGCTTGAAGGAGACATCGCGACGCTTGAGAACAACCTTGCCGATATGACCGAATCACGTAATCAGCTCGAGCAAGACCGCGATGTCCAGGTTGCCAACCTCGCCGCTCAGCTCGCAGACCTTACTAACAAATATGCCGCATTGGAGAACTCAACCAGCTCTACGATTGCGTCTCTTCAAGCCAACATCATCGACCTCAACAACCAGGTGCAACGTCAACAAAGTGAAATTGAGGACCTTATTGAGCAAGTCGCTGAGAAGGAGCGCATGTATCTCGAAGATACTACCGCTCTCAAGGAGAAGATTGAGAATCTCGAGGAGGATCTTAGCAACCAGAAGGCTGAGAATGAGAGCTACCGAAGAGAGAACGACTCGTTGTCCAGACGTGTCGAGGCGGAGGCTAATGAGCTACTGAACATTGTCGGTGCGCACAACGACCAGATTAACTCTCTCAACGCCGTCATCAGGTCACATGAAGCGACGATCAAGAACCTTCAAGACTCGTCTGAGAAGCGCACGGCCGAGTACGAAGAGTTGCTCGAGGACCGCAACAACGAAATCACCGAGATGCGTCTCTTGGGCGATGCTCGTGTCGAGACGATTGTCCTTCTTGAAGCTCAAATCGAAGAGATGAAGGAGCGCTTCCGCCTTGCTGAAGAAGATACGCGCGCGACCATCGACGCCCTGACTGCTTCGCAGCGCCAACTCCAAGAACAGAATGAGCGTCTTGCAGACGATCTCAAGCGCCGCAACCAGGAAGCTCTTCAAGCTGTACAAGAAATGAAGCTCAAGCGTGTCGAAGTCAAGACGCAGGGCGTTGACCTGCACCGCGTTGTCACGGGCAAGATTGCCAAGACAAGCGAGAAGGTCAAGATTGCCAAGAAGGGCAAGAAGAAGAGCTCTAGGCGCCAATGGGATTCAGGATTTGGCGTTGATGAAAATGTAGAAGATGGCGAGCTCAATGGCGAAGAGCAACCGATTGCCGCGTAGAGTGCGCTTGGGTGCGGTCTCGATAAGGTTTCCTGAGGCCCACTTTTCTTGGGCTCCACAAGGGATGATGTCTATGTTCTTGGCCTTTGGCTCTTCGTCTTCTTCTTTACTCCAAACCTACTTGGACGTTGTCGTTGTACGTCCTTTCTGGGTATTTTTCTCTATCGGAACTGGGACAAGTTGTTTGTCTTGCTTTTTTTGCAGAAAATTGTATACCTCTCTTCTTCTTGTTTTCTTACTCTTTGGAGGGAGGGGAGGCAGGAATTTGTATTGTCTTCTTGTGTTTTATCCTTTTCGATATGAAGGGATAGATCGTACTGGGGACAAAATCCATTGCTAAATTAACGACTTTTGATGACTTGGCTTCTACTGGCTTCGTTTCTTAGGCTTGTTTCTTTTTTTTTGACTCGGTTTAGTTTGGAGGTAATTACACAGCAAGGCAGCAACAGTGTGTATGTATGCATGTATGTACGTATGTATGTTATTTTCCTTTGTGGCATATTAGCGAGGTGGAGTTTCCTTTATGGTATTGTATGCCCGACGGGTTTCATGGCAACGATGGAAAGAGGAGGATTACAACAAGCAAGTGGTACATTGTGTTAGGTAGTTGGTGCTGTAGCTGCAATTCTCATTGATCTTATCAAACACAATGGCTCTAGTGTGCTTCATGTATACTCACCTCCCTTCGTAATTCGTATCTCATACCGTATGGGTCTCTGATGCACTCTATGAGAGAATCAAAGGCGCGTGCGCATCCTCAATCTACGACACAACATCGTCACGCATATATCTCGTGCGATGTCGTGCATATACACTGCTGAAGGCCATTGAAACCAACAACCCGCGCTTGGATACTTACTACCTTGCAATTGAAAAAAAAAACCCCCCCAGATTCTCCCTCCCAGTATCACCACCACAACTACCATACTCCTACCTTTTTTTCGCCCTAGCCCATAAGACTTCTCTCTCCAACACAAACCACACCCAACCATCTAATCATCCCTCCTTCACAACCTCGAGATATTCTTCATCCTAGTCACATCTTCCCTTCCCTTTCGCAACCCTCCTTCCCAGACAAACACCCATTATCAGGGCATCAACCCCATTAACCTACTCCTTACCATCCCTGCTTAAAGCAAAGCGGCTGGGGGCGCATTGACGCTTGGCACTTGCCGAAGCGCTGGGTGTCGGAACCCTCGTACCCCGTCTACCTCCCCCCCCCCTCCCCCCAAAAAATCAAGATAGGGGGTGGTAGGGGTGCGTAGTGGGAATAAGGACATGGATGGGGTGTGTTATATGATGGGTTTATTTTTGAAGATTTGCTTTATCCGAAGCGCTGGGTGTCTGTGTGGGGATTGTGGATGTTTTTTTTGGAATCTATAGATGGGGGGGGGGGGAAAGGTAGATAATGTGTGGAGAGAGCGGGAGAGAGGGAAAAGTCCTAGATTTTTGATTTGGTTTGATTGATTGTTTGTCTATGTACACGAGGCTTGACATGTGTTTCGTTAAAAAAAAAGTGAAGATAAGGTATGTACAAAAGTTGCGGGAGTTTTGGGGTTTGTTTTTGGTTCCCGCAACCCCAACCCGTCCCCTTCCCAGGTTTCGCTGGTGCGGTTGCGCAGTGGTCTAGGCCGTGAACACATATAGTGTGCATTGGCAGTGTGTTTCTTCCATTGTAAGGGAAAACCGTGGTTGCCACAGGGAGTATGCTTGTTTTCCCCCCACTGGGTTATGCCGTATGGTCGGCTCGGGCAGTGCTCGTTTTCCCGTGTGGTTGCGGGGGAGAGGGATAATGGGTTGTAAGTATGAGTCTTGGGCGAAAAGAAAAGAAACTTTCATTATGGGATGTGCGGTAAAGACAAGTCCTTGAGACTCATGTTGCGGCTGTCACTCGATTCGGTGCTCCATCTTGAGTTTGGTGTTCGAGGTCGTGCTTTTCGCGCTCCGGCTTCCATTTCTTCGACATCCTCGGGTTGCGCTAGTTCGCTGGTGACTTGTGTGGTTGTGATAAGCTTGATGTCTGTGGCGCCTGCGCTGACGAGGTCATCTGAGCTATCGTTGCTTGAGGAGAGTGTGATTCTGCTCTTGTTCCTGCCCCTTCGGGTCTTTCCATGCGAGTTTGTGGCTTCGACTGTACATTCGCCACCGAAGCGCGTTGGCTTTTCTACCCAGAACACTGCGAATGTGTCTATGCCGTTATCTTCAGAAGGCGGCTCATCGCTGAATATCAGGATACGTCGAGTAATTGTGTAGAGGAGGACATCGAGCCAGCCGTTGGAAGTGATGATTGCACCACAGAGACAGAGGCGTGCTAGTGATGGTGGGCTGCCTGACATGGCCGCCATACGCGCGCTGGCGAGAGGAATAGTGCAGATGATATATACAAGAGGGTACACGACCATGAGGTTGGCGATGGACCGTACTCGTTCGGACTCTTCGGGCTTGTAGTGGCCTGAGCGAATGCGGACGATCAATATAGCATAGATAAGGGCGTATATGATGACGTTGCCGAATTCACTTGGTAGAAGAGTTAGCATGAACCATTGGACTGACAGCGTGGTGCTTACGCGATGAAGATCCAGAAGTAGTGGGTCCATAGTCGAAGGTCTTCATGGTTATGACTGATCCAACACCATACACCGGATCGAACGTAGATGCCCTTGCCATGCACGAAGATGGGAACGGTAGAAATCCCAAGGATGAATAACCATAGCAAGAATATAGTCAGGTAAAAGGCCCGGGGTTTTAGTCGATAGTTTAGGATGACGGACGCAAAGGTATGTAGACCGATGGCGAGACACCAGATGCCGCTTCCCAAGTCACCCGTCGAGACTAGCCAACTCTGCGCAAAGCAAACCGGATTTTTTACTTCCAAGGATCCCAGCCTCAGCCATTCGACGTTTAGCAGGAAAGCAAGGGATTGTTGTATGTCTGCCCAGAGTAGGTTGAAGATTAGGATGACGAATTGGTTACTCCGTTTGGAGCGGAGTTGCCAGGACACGAGCTTGTATGTGAGTACCAGTAGAAGGGATACCGAGGCGAAGAAGCTGACAAAGCCCAAAACGACGACTGCGCGTAACCATGGGTGGATGTGGTCTGGTAGGACAAACGACGCAGAATCGGAGTCGTGGTGCTGAGGGGTCATTGCAGCAGGTTAGGCGGGTTGACGCTCGTCTCGTCTCGTCTGATGGAGGGCAAAGATGTTACATGCCAAAAACAAGACCAGTCTTGCTGTTCGAAAATATCATACCGAGTGGGCCAGGCATGGAGCGGGTATGGAAGGGAAAAGGAAATGGGTGGCGCAGGGAAAAAAAGAAGGTTGTAGGACCGGCGCCGGGAACAGGCAGATCAAGTAGGTGATGCACGGTTGGCAGATGGGTCAGGCATGCTGAGTGCCTCCTCCGCATGGCAGCGAAGAATTGTAATCTGGGGGCCCACTGTAAGCTGGAGGGTTGGATCCTCCCCCCAGTCCCCCACCGATAGTACGGGACGCGCTAGGATGGTAGCGCAGCTCGTGGCATCCATGCCGCAGACGCAACGGAGAAGGATGTTAGCCTATTACTCCTTTGACAGCCATGTCTATACGAAACGTACAATAGCCGGCGTGGGGAAGTCTTGTAGAGGCTACAGTGGAGTATGTAGACTAATCTAATAGTACGACTCCAGCTTGATGGTCAGCGTCTTTGGCGCACTGATACTACTAGTAGCATGCGACATGGCCCCAGAAGCTCCTCGGAATCCTTTAGACTGCATGTCATCAACGTGCTTCCCGTCCCCCGCACACACATAGACACACAGCAAAGTGCTCGATTAGGGCAGAGGTGAACAATTGAGCGTCATCTGACCAGCATGAGATCAGGCATGCAGTCAACACAAGGACCACGCCCGGCAGGCCCGGGGTCCCACTCTATTGTCAACACTCCATGACTCTGGGCGCTGCACCAATGATTCGGTGGCGCCTGTCTAGGTCGTGTAGAGGCATGTGGCCGGTTCCTCTTCGGTTGATATGGAAGCGAGAGCCGACGGTTGGTTGGTAGAGTAGACTTGGAAGGTTGTGGCTAGAAGCCACATTCGCATCTTTACAAAATCCAAAAAAACGCCCCTCGTCAACGGTCGCGCGAGATGTGTCGATGTGCATGTTTTCTTTGCTCGTCATCATGTTTGGCCCATGCATGAAAGAGGGACGATCCGCATGGAAGTCGTGTGTATCACGCTACTATGGTGCCATTCGGAGCAAGGTTCCCCTATCCGCTGGGGCCTGAAGAAGAAACCAAGAAGTGGCCTTGGACTGGCAAAGCAGTCATGGTATCTGCTCGTCTTCGCACTGGCCTATCGGCGCACATCGATCTTGTTAAAGCTCCGACAAGCAGGCGGGTAATCTACCTGACCTTCCTGAAGCGTGTGGATAATGTGCGATACTACGTCTGGCGGGCGCTCAAACTTCAGGCCATCATGGCGCAACAACCACACGGCGGAGCATCCACGCCATCAACGATCTAGCGCGCCCTGCGTCACGGCATGGAACACATGCACATGGGCGGGCCAGCCAATCAGCAGGGCGTATGGTGATGGCCTGTGAGACTGACGACGCGGGAGATGCACCCAGGTCGTGTTTTCGGAGCAAAGGGTAGCAAGATAGGCCCTACTCTGTACAGTATTCTAGAATCCCGGATAAAAGGAGTCAGAGGCGGCACGTAGATTGTTTCTTTCGCCTAGTATGCTAGTGTAGCAGCACATCAATATAGCCTAGCCGTGCGTGAGACACATGCAAACAAACTCTACTTGGTGTCAGTACAAATCAGCAACGCATTACCCTCGATAATCCCTCGGAATAATTACTTTTGACCAGTGGCTGGCTATGCACACGGGGGGGGGGGGGGGTCGATTGATTGATCTTACCCCGGAAATAGCAGTGTTGGCCGCGTTGTCACAAGAGACGCTAGTCCCCTTCCGGCCAGCCAAGCTCTGCGCCCCAAACATGTGCAATATCGCTTCAACACGTCCTGTTCGTCCAGAGGTCCTGTCCAGCACGCTCGTCGCTCCGTTTCAGAGCACGCAACCGCCCAATCCAGCGCCTTGCCATGCACAGTAGCCTCGACGTTGCATTATGGCCCGCCTGCCACGACATTGGCCATGCTATAGCAATGGGTGGCGTTACGAACCGCTTGACCGGGAATGGGAACATGTTTGCGCGTGAGCACAACCAGACCCCAAGCCCTGCGTTGTTGACAAAGTTATATCATGCCAAGCTAGAGCACTGTCACGAGCGCGCTACCATATGCCATTGGTGCTGGCAGCAGGGCTGAAGCCCTTCCGAGACATCCGTAACCAGCTCCAGGGTCTGCAGATCATCTGGCCCATATCTTTGTTTCCAGAATCCAATGCCTAACTATACTCCTATGGGACCCGACCTTCGCTTCTTCCCGCAAACAATCGACTGGAGCGAAACGAATCCATTCCGAACGAACGTGCACCTCTGATCTTGCTGGCCCAAAAAAGGAACGCCACAAAAGCACCTGACATGGCGGAATTGCCTGCAAAAGAATAGCCTAGTTACACTTTTGTCTTTTTTAGCGCAATGTCCTGGCCCACGCCAATTGGAAGTGGCAACAACGCCAAGCACACTTAAGCCTCCATACAGAACAGGTATACCCATGCCCTGAAAAAGGCCGTAACCATCTGATCTGCACTCCGTCGTGGGGGGAGGGAAAAAATTGAGGTCATTGCTGACAAGACAAAGAAAACGCGGTCACTGCGCTGGTCCAGTCGGAGGAGAGTGGCAAAGGGGCGGTGCAAAAACAAAAAGACAGACAGCAAAAAGACAGTGGTAGGGAGGAAGGTAAGTAGCGAAGAGAGAAAAATAGTATCCGAGCTTGTCTACGTAAGTAAGCCAATCTTGGGACCACATCGTGTGTGTGTGTGTGCGTTGTTCAGGACCCTAAAATGAATAACAAAAATGAATTCTCCAATCAAAATAACAAGTTTAAGTTTACACAATGTTTCTTATCGCAGCTGAGGAAGACGGGAAACAGGCATTGGCCCCGCCGAAAAAAAGGGCCTTTCTCTCTCTCTCCAAAAGATTTGGGGGGCAACATGTTGTAAATTCTGACACTTCTCTCTCTACTTACCGCAAATAACTCTGAAGCAAAAAAACCCAATCTGCGCGAAAACATGTTCTACATGTTGTCATGTTCGGGCCTTTTTTTTTCCAAATCAATGTGCAATAGATCCTATGAGTTTACCGTTTATGGAATTCTGGATAACGCGCGATGAGAAATACCGGCATATATTTTTATTTATTTATTTTGGTCTTTGCTGCGTTCGTACGAATGAAGGGAAAGGTAGCATTAGCACTTTAGAATAATATCCTTGTTGGTTTTCGGAATCGAAAAATACTTGTCATGACACAGAGGGGGTTTTTTTTTAAAAAAAAAATTCTGTAAACAGCAACTGTCAAAAATTTCTCTATTCCATCTTCTCTCAGGAATTTCAGAGGTCGCTCTCTCTCTCTCTATCTCCAATTCCCCATTCCTTGAAGGAAAACACAGTTGCGGGGATAGTTTTTTTAGGGATTTTAATATCAGAATAGGTGACCCTCTGCGGACCTTTCTCAATCACGAAATCTAATCATTCAATTACTCCCAGCGTAGAGGGAACTTCAAAGGAAATATTAGATAGACGTTGCGGCAATTCGTTTCTTGAGATCGTCATCCATTCAAGGGCGGGTATTATCACTGCTAGCTTCTAATGTTTCTTTTCTACCACAATCTAATTTTTAGTTTCATAAACAGAAGAGGCTTCTTTTTATAATTTGCCTCTTCAAGCTCTATTTTCTCAAGAACGGCGAGTTCCTTGGTACTCCTTTGTACCTAGAGCCTTCAATGCAAGCGATTTAACATGTTGAATTTTGTCATGGCTGGGGATTTACTTCTCGATAATCGATAAATATACTCTAATATCCTGTATCAACATCACCTTGATCGACGATAATCGAAACGGGCTCTGGGATAGTAATACCAACAAGGGCGTCAGAACGATATGTGTATCTCTCATGGTATACTGGTAAAGCAAGAGGGTTCCGATCACGGCTATATACAAATATTCTTGAAGACTGCAAATTTCGTCTTGCCACAGTAGCTCACTGTATTGCTACACTTTCCTACGTGTAAGGGGATTTAGGAAGGGGGGAGGGGGGGGGCTGGTAGGTAGAGAATTATGGGACTGTCGAATGCGTAAAAGGGGGAGGTGGTACCTGTGGAATATTATCTCGCCGATGGTAGGATTGGATATCTGAGCGCATGTATACAGTTTCATGGTAATTTTTACTTACATGAGGTCTTCATATTGTACATCCTGCATGCATGCACTAGGCCTTGGATTTGCCATTCTTTGTTAAGTACATAGCTGTTAGTTATAAATATCGAGCTAACGATTATACACGTCTTGGAACTCGATTCAGGGGAAGATATAGGCCTGGTTCGATTTCATTGACATTTTCGGAATCCTTAGAACAGACCCCTTCTTCGAAACGTTTTGTTGGTTATATAGCCATTGGTTGCTGAGGACACGATGATATTGATCCACATCGAATAATTATAACTTGACCATGTTCCGAAGGCTGGTTTCATTAAGCAGGGATTCGAGCAGGAATAGAAGACAAAGATCATAGTGCTTGAAAATTTCGCATTTTCATGTAACGACTAGAGGGCAAAGAGTCCATCCTCTTCCTCTCTTTACACCCATCGATGATTAAATGCATCTCACCATTTCCAGCCTGTGTCAACCTTGCATCATCAGATAAAAGTCCAGAAGAAGTATATGATGTGCTGTAGAGCTTTTTCTCGTCCTTTTCGCTACGTTTGCCAATTGCGATATTCTACATAACACTCCCACTATTGGAGGTATTACTGGTCATGCGTTAGAAAGTAGGGGCACTCAGTAGCTACTTTTGGAAGAACTGTTGAAGTATTTCTGCGGCTTCTTATAGAAAGTTCATACTATGACTGGATAGGTCGACCAGTCTTACATCCAGTATCCTATTGGGCGAGTGTCTGATACTGGACTGAGTCAATCTGTCACTTTAGTGTGATCAAGAAAAGTCTCGTGGGAACACTTGACACTAGAACAATGACCAGGTGTCTAGGGTTTTATTTGGGAGGCTACGTATTTCACCCTGGTGCTATTTTGGTAGGCAAAGGAGAGGTGATGATCTTGCCATAACAATTTGCATCAGTATCTCCATCCCCAGGAGAGCGACCTTAGAGGAATCTTTCGAAGAATGAAGCCGACATATCACCAAGAACCGGATCAATCTACTGAGGAGAGTTTTCTTGGATGACCTCTTCGCAGCTACTTTACAGAATCGACAGGCCACTACATAAAATCCGCCATCACCTCAACGAGAAACAGTACCTTGCCTTCAAGCTCCATTCCAGACGACCTTGAGACATACCTAGAAGTATCACCCTATGCTAGTACACACTCTTCTGGTATCCAAAGAGCCCGAGTCTCATGCTATCCAGAACCCCCCCCCCCAGACATCTCAGAAGCACTCGCTTCCGCCATTGCAACAGACAGTTACGGTGGAATTTAGTGAATGAGAAGTCTGAGCAGCCTGGAAACAAGGATGAATTACAGTTTGGTGTGCTTACAAGTCTAAAGCCTTGAGTGAGAAAGTCACAAGGAAATATGACTCAGCCTGACATCTGTTGAGATGCCACTGCCATCAGTCTCTAGGGGGGGGCTTCAAATAAACCTTGTATATGCTGTGGTGCGTTCTCAGACACATGTGGAAGCGGGTCTCGTGGCTTGTGCATATAGTGGCTATGGATGCGATGCCCAGACGTACTAGGAAATGGTTGAGCAGTGCCCATATGTTTTCTGATGGTGCAATATAGGCTGTACCATTAATTTCGAAGAAGTGTACTAGTAGTGACAGAAGAAATAGCATGGTATCTTGATACTAGAACGTCACCTCCATTTCTCCTGCGCCTTATTTACTAACAACAGGAAAGGTAAGGTTCGGACTACTCTAGTTGCTTACGTCAAGACTGCTCTTCTTTCTTGACCAAACAAAATGCGATTAAACATTTTTGAGAGACTCTCGGGCTACATATTTACTATCTACTAGACTATCTCAGTGATGCCCTATAGCAAAATCCTCCCCAGAAAGTATCCATCCACGAGACCAAGCAACCTATTTTCCACAGCTTGGACCGCCTACTCTTTGCCGTGTATACACGCCCTCGTATGGCGCAGATGAGAAAGTAAAACAAATTATGCAAAAATTGTGTATATAAAAAATGCGTCTCTAACAGCAATGCCTTCGTATAATCGTTTGATGTGTGAATCTAAGAGTATAAATGAACGAGTAAACTCTTTTCAAGCAAAGATTGGAAAAGACTGAGAAGCTGCAAACGGCCATCTAGATTCAGTATTAAATAGCCAAAGAATAGATGATTTTATTTAAGAGAAATAAAAGAGTTGGATAGGAGAATCATCATCATCATCATCGCAGTGGGGATGGCGCTCGCCCATCTACGGGGGTTGGCTCTGTAGTAATCTGTATACTGGGCAGCCGTTCCAGGTCCAGATTCAGAGCCGGTAATTGCGGGGCTCTGGTATTGATAGGGCTTTCGTAGTTTGGTGGGTCTTCGTATGCAGGGGCTTCTTCTGCTGGAATGTCTACGTGTGGCGACGGTGCGCTGCTTCCACTGCGACTTGTTTCTGGGTTTAGAGATATCACCTCGAACCCTTCACTGTTGCCGTTCGAATGTGAGTGCGAGCTGGTACGGGAAGCATCGGCAAAGTCGTAGTCGTCGGATCCGTGGGACTCGACAGATTGGGCGAGGGAGGTTACGGAGAGGCCGCGTTGATGGGTATCGTTAGTGTAGCCACGAGACCGACCGCCTCCACTAGCAAACGAGGCGGCCGAGTCAAGCAGGGGACGATGGTCGCTCTCTGAAGAGTTTGCGCGTAAACGAGTGCCATCGTGCCTTGCAACACCGAGATCACCATAGGCTACAGACGAGACTCGTTGCTCACGGCTTCGTGTTCTGGCTTGATGCTCTGCAATGAGCATTTGTGATACAGAGAGATCTGCTGCCTCTTCTGCTCTTCGTCGAATGTCTGCAAGTGCCTGGACGTCGCCTCGTGCCCGTGCCTCTCTCCGCGCTTGTCGGCGTGCTTCTCGTTCCGCTGCTTCGACTCGTCGTGCCAGTCGGATTTGGTACAGAGACTCCATCTCCTGCTCTCGTTGCATTTCTTCTTCGTCTTGTGTTTCTGGGAGTTCAATGACGTTGTCCATGCCTGCCCGTTCGCCCTCTCGTGCCAGCACCCTCTCGTTTTCCCTCGCGGCGGAAGAGTATGCAGGGAGCGTCATAACACTGCGAATTGAGGTATTCCGGTCAACGCCATTCGCGTTGGTGCTGCCAATGTGCCTCTCGGGATCTCCTGTTGCTGCGCCGCTCATCTCACCGCTTGCTCTACTGGTGCTTCCGCGGTACTCGGTATCCTGCAAACTGGTCGAGTACTCATTTCGGCGCGGGCGCTTGCGGAAGTTCTTCCACGAGAACAGCGAGGGTAGCTTGTCTTTTTGTGCCTGTTGGGCTTTGCGGGCGTTGGCGGACGGTGCGCGATACTTTATGGTGAGGAAGTATGTGATTATGAGTATCGTAAAGATACCTCCGGTAGCGATTCCAACCTGTGTGGCAAAGCGTTAGCAAAATTTGAGTCGGGCAAAGCGTTTGGGGTTGGTTGTAGCAGGCGGGCAAGGACGGGAGGGATTCGACATACAACAACAAAGGTCCTGGCCTGGTTGGAGAGTTCTCGTTTCCCCAAAGCCTCGTCGGTGGCATGATGGGCGGGCAAAAACATAGTACTGATAAGACCCTGTACCGGTCCGGTCGGAAGGTCGAAACGTCGAAACGGCCAAACGGTCAAACGGTAAGTGCGTCAACCAAGAAGTGTGAACGGAGCTTTGTTTTCGCAATGAGATCACTCGTTCCGAGTAGTGTGGATCGCCCAGGCTTCGGCAGGCCCGCGTCCTCGGCCTTGTTATGCGCTACTAAGAGGCGTCGAACCGTTGCGGCCAAACAGCCAGGCAAGCGTCGCGAAGCCCGTGTCTGTGGTTAGGATGTTCGGCGTTATAGGTGTATAGAAATGGGAACAAGTGAACAGCAATGGGGAGGGGAACTGGTGTAAGCTATGTTCTGGGCTGCGCCCGGATACCTGCCTTGGCGGCTGGCTGATGAATGATGCAGAATGCTGTGTTGATTGGAAGCTGTGGCCAGGGGTCTGTGGCTGGGGCCCTAGGCTAAGGAGAAGGCTGCGTATACATCCCAGCTTCAAAAGAAACATGTACATGTCACTATCATGCCGATTGACCACTTTGCTGTCCACATGCGGGGTTCTGGCATCACCGGCACCATCATCGACTTTTACCTCTAGCTTTCTCACATCAGCGTTGGGAGGCAAACTCTAGCCTTGTCATTCCAAAAGCCTCGTGCTATTTTTGGGCGCTTGCAGACTCAAGGATACGCTAGCACCAAATTCTGATTAGACCTAGTCCTCGGCCGGCATAGCAACCGCAAATTCACGTGCGTATTCATGCGTCGATCTATCCCCTCAAAGTGGCACAGTCGACCTTGTCCCCCTTGTGGCGGTGAAATGTATACAGGGGTATGTTTGTAATTTCATCAATCAAGGCCGTCACTCCGTCACACGTCTACGCTTGCTAAAAAAAGTTTCAAAGGAGGTACAAAAACATTGCGCTCGTTTGACGGGCCCTCAAAATTTCTTGTCCAATTTCTTCAAGAAACTGCCAATGCCCTTCTCAACCTTGTCTACCCGTTTGCCAATGTTGGAGTTGCGTTGTGGTGCATTCGGGTTCTCGTGGTGGTGCACAGCAGCTTCGCTCTCAGTCGGCCTATAGACCTGCTGGTGTATGTTCTGCGCTTGTGTTGCCTGTGCTGCTGTACTACTGTATTGAAATTGTGAGTAGCCAGGAGAAGCCATGGGCTGGTACTGCTGGGGTGGAAAGCCAGGCGAGGGCACGGCTGAATGTGCTGGAGGAGACTGAGGAGCTGGAGGAAAGCCAGGAGAATTGGGGTAGTTGGCACTGGCATACTGTTGAACAGGCATGGTCGAAGTCCGGCTCAATCCTGGCGGGGGTGGAGTGTTGTTGACTTGACCTAGGGGAGGAGCAGATGGTGGTGGCGCAAATGATGGCGGGCTCTGCGGTGCACTTGGTACTGACCCTGTAGTGTTTGTACGCTGCACACCAGGTGGACCAGTGAAGCCTTGTCCTGGAGCAGGTGGTCCAGGAAAGTATGCTCCCGACGTTGGCTGGGGGGCGAACGATGCTTGTAAAGGATTGCTGTACTGCGCGGCATGCTGGTCATGCACAGCAGAGGCTCCAAGACCAGTTCCATCACTGGCATCTTCTGGCGGGGGTGTCTTCTCGCGATGAGCAATGGGTTCAGGGGCGGCAGGCGCAGCAGGGTTGTAAGCCATTGGGGCGTAGTTGGGCGGTTGCTCGCTTGCAGGGGGTGATGTTGGTGGGGGAGCACTTGGAGGACCAGGGAATGACTGTGTAGTGCTGATACTTGGGCTCCGGCTAGTATGTGATATCGCCGCATTCTCTAGTCGAGCGATGACGGGACTGAACGTATCGTTCTTGTGCTCGGAGTGTATTGGGGTTGCATTGGGGTTGCGCGTGATCTGCAGTTGGTGTGGCTGTAGTACTCTGCGGATGGAGTCTAGAAAGAGACTCGCGTCCTCTGGCGTCCAAAAGTATATATCTACTGTATGTAGCCTGTACATGTATTTGCCCTGGTTCGAGGGGTCAGGGGTAGGGAGGTGCCATTGCGACATGTCCTGATGAGGGCTTGCGGTTCCATTGTGGCTTTGAAATGCGTCGACTGTCAGGGTGAACAGACATGGGTGCTTGTATGTCTGCTCAATCTTCACTGTGTCCAGCTCTGTGCAGTACCCGCCATCAGCCTTTGCGCCCTGTAAGACATATCTTTTCGCGAAGACTTACGACCGGCAAATGCATCTTGATGGGGAGTGCCTGCATGGTTTGCTATCTCGATGCGCCCACTCTGGCGCATGGGATTGTGGTAGAGATAGACATAGGAGCTCTTGTCGAAGCGGTGGTGCGGGGGGTTTTGTGTAGGCGGAGAGATGTAGTAGTGCACATCTGCGAAGCTGTGGAAAATGTCAGAAAATAGGGCGTTTCCCGCCTAAAGGCGTACTACTTACAGTGTCAAGAGTGACACTTCACCCTGCTGTGGAGGCATTGTGTTAGTGTGAGTGTGTGTCTAGTCGGGCGTCCAAGCTATCTGACAGCCTAATATGTGGAGAAGGCTGCGGCTGAGTAGTAGTAACGCCAGATTGTTAGCATTCAAGACGAGCATGGAGAAATCAAAGGCATATATAGGGTACAAGGCTATCATGTAATCGGACCATAGCTCCTGGCAATAGCTGCGTAGACTTCTATTTGTGTCGTCCTCGAAGCGCCCGCCTGTTAGCGGGGGAGTTGACTAGGCGCTGGCAAGCTTCCATCGAATCGCAGTCGCCGAGGGACGATCCACCCGTGACTTGCGGACTTCCGAGCCAATCCAGAAATTTGCTGCAATTGAACAATCCGCCAACAACACCACGACGCGCAATTGAGCCTCGCCGCTACGTCGAGCATCGCCGCCAACTGATTGCGAAGCCAGTACAGCCCATCGCCTGGAGAACATAACCCCCCTCCCTCCCCCGCCATCGCGCCCGCTCGCTTCTCAGCCCATTGAGGGCAAAATCCTATCATCACCACCGCCATGTCTCTCGTCAACCTAGCACACGTGTGCTCGCACATGCAAAATGCATCCAAAGCCAGACTCGGGCTGACGTCAATACCCGTCTCTAAAATGCATGTCAAAATTGCGCTGGGCCTACAGCGCGAAGGCTTCCTCTCTTCTGTCACACTCGGCGGACCCACACCACCAAAGCCTTTTCTCCTACAAGCACAACAAGATCCCGAGCAATTAGAACATATGGCGCAAAAGCTCAAAGACGAGCCCTGGCTTGCCTACCCAGTCACGACTCCACGAGGCCAGAAAGAGCAGGCGCCACTCGGCCACGAGCAGGTTCACGACGTACACGTACCAGAGAACCCGGCGCGGAGGAGATTATGGCTGGGACTGAAGTACTGGCAGAACGAGCCAGTTCTGACCAACATGAAGCTGATCTCAAAGCCCACACGGCGGATATGGCTGACGAGCGAGGATCTGGGCAAGATTACACGAACGCGCGAGTCGAGCTACGTAAAGGGACTTACGCATCCTGGCGAGTGCATGTTTGTCACGACAGATCGGGGCATCCTAGAGGCAAGAGAGTGTGTGGAGCGGCAATTGGGAGGCATGGCTCTTTTCAGAGTGTGGTAGCAGCAGTATCACTGTACTATGTATTTTGTAAGAGGTCTTTGCACCGGTATCACGAGAAAGAGGAATTGCATATATGGGAGCAGGGCCGGCATGGAATCCGCGCACCATGCATTTTGTACAAAAGATATCAACTACATTCTCATACCGCAAGTTGTCAAGCCGTGTTTTTTGTAACCATGGGAAATGCCTTGCTGGTCATGCCCAAAGCTCTTCAGAGGCCCTATGAGAAAGAATTGCTCGTGTGGTGTTAGCTCACTAGCGTCGTGGTCGGGCTGCAGCGGTGTAAGGCGTGTCAGGGACTCAGGGTCGATGCGAGTCAAACGTCGCCCTATGCAAACCACGGATATCCCAGCATCAACAACTTTGTTTTCTACGTGGTTGACCGGTTTTTTGTCAATTGACACGTTGTTTGGCCCCACACAACTTAGCCGTTGCTAGTGTGAGCAAGTCTGTGTTTGCCCAAGTCATCATGGCCATGTTATTGTTGGTGAAGTTTGAAATCATTCGAGATTATGCGGCTATCTACAATAAACAAACAATGCAAAACCTCGACACTAGGGGATATCCTCATACAATCGTCGTAATCGTGCCAATTCATTCCACTTGTGTTCCAATACCTGCACCTGCAGACATTGGCGAAATGGCGGCATTTCCAAGAAAATTCGTAATATAATCACATTCGTCTGCCACATGTTCCCAAACCCTCGTGGGTCCCGGATTCTCATACTCATGATATTCTGATTATGCAAACGTTTCATACTCGTGACAGCAAGCGCTTATACAACATAGCTGCGTCGGCTGCGGCTGCGGCTGCGGGTGGAGGAGTAGCGGGGGCTACGAGAGCGGTGGCCGTGACGAGATCGGTGAACTTCGCGCTTAACGATGACACGATCTTCACGGTGATGGCGGCTAACGAGCAAGGCCAGGATTGAAGTGATGAAGAAGAAAATGATGTTCCTGAGTTCGGTGTTAGTACCAGCGTACTTGTTTATCGGGTTGAAATACTTACATGATTCCGAATGCCCACGACGCCTTGAGCATAGCACAGGAACGGTCCACGTCCAAACCCCAGGTGTTTCCAGAAACGGTGAACAATCCCAGATCGGTGCTGTAAGATCCTCTGCGATTGATGCTGGAGCAGTCTGCATCAGCGATGCCTCGGAGCGCATAGACGGCACCAATAAAGGCGCCAACGAACAAGAGGTCGACAAAGGCAACGAATTTAGCGGAGTGCCTGGCGCGTGTGTAGAGAAAGAGAGTGGCCATGACCCATGCTGCACCGAGTACCGAGACGATGAAGAGAACAAGAATGGATGTTGGGGTGAGGAGCTGGCGCGAGTTGTACCAATCGACGAACCAGGCCAGCATACCCAGCGTCGGTATGAGGGTGACGAACTGGAAGATGCGCCAGAAGATGAAGGACAAGCCGGCGAAGGACATGATGGTAGTCGGTGCGGGCAAGGCGGCCTCGACGCAAGAGAGAGTTATGTGTAGTGGGAGAGGAGCAGATGGGTGAGGCCCGGTGGGGTACTACTGCAATGCGACGAGAAGATGCAGAATGACGACGCGCAGAAGCAGAAGAAGGGTCGAATGGTGTGCTTTTATGATTTGGAGCGGTCCAGGGTCAGTTTCTGCCTTGCCTACGAGCGGGCGATGGTATGCGACAATGCTCGGGGAGGTGAGCCGATGTGACGTATTGTAGATGGAAACCGGGCGCGATACTTTAAAGTGGGCATGGGCGAATGGCGGGGGAGGCTGGTATTGTGTGGCTGGATGGTGCATTCTGCATTTCTGGCCAACCAACACACCACCATGTCCTCGTCAAACAACATACCCACTCACCCACACCACCCATACACACACCGGCCTCGAGCCAGCAGCCGCTATCAAACGTCTTCGCAGCGCTAACCCTCTATCCACACGCCAGACCCCCAATCCTCGGTGCATCATCGCTACGCTGGGTTCGCGTCCAAGCCGCCAGCGCACATAGGCGGGCATGAGCGGTGGGCCTAGGCAGCTTGAACACACACAGCTGTCGCCGCCCAACCCACTTCCCGTGTGCCAGACGCACCACTGAGAGAGATGGATGCCATCCAATCCAGCATTCCCCGGCCCCGCCCTGCAGGCGAGCTTTTTGCTCATCATCCAGCGCTCTGGGTCCAAGCTCCCCTACCCTAGGTGTAGTATGTACGCTATCTGCGTCTCCAGACCAAAGTTGAGCCCTGTGTCAATCTGTCAATCCCGAGCCCGTGTCAATCATCGTTCTCCAAGTATGTAGAGTGCAGTATCCCATGCTAGCGTCTCCTGAACGTCACACTGTGTCAGCAAGATTCGACTCCCGTCGTGCCGTCTCCGTCCCCTATTCAACAGCAAGGAGATTGCTGACGCCTGAGACGAGCACAACAGCCGGCTTGTCAACATACTCGGCTGGGCCACTTCTCCGCCTTTGACCCCCGACACCAAGACATGCACTGCTATTGGCCTCCCTGTCCGGCTATGCAGCTTTCCTGCAAAGACGTCGCTTTTGCTCTGTGGCTGCTCGCTTCGCGGATGAACATGCAGCAACCGGTAGGCGTAAAGTTCTTATCAGCAGCCAGTCCGCATCTGACACTGCCCTGTGCTCCGCATCCTGAGTGCCGGGACGGACAGACATCAATCTTCGAGAACAGCTAGATTCCAATATGTATTGCTCCAGCCCATGCAGCTGCAGGCAACCTGGTCAATCCCAAACCTATCCCGCTCTCCATACTTTCTGGACCTTTGTTTGTGTTCTTATGTGCCTGTGTTGGTTGCCTTGACGCCTTCCTGCGGCGTAGTCGCATTTCTTTCAGCTGCGCTCTTGCCTGTCCTATTTCAACCGAGTACTACGACTTTGGCAAATCGTCCCAACATATATTGTCCTTTTGTTGATGACACTTCGGCTATGCTGCACAATTGAAGTATCCACTGGAAACGTTAAGCCATCAACCAGCGCCACAGATTGTCTGACACGAAAGTATCCAAATCCCCCGAATCCCCGTCAGATTCGCCCAGGAAAGTTTTCTGGATATTCGATACTGCCCTCACACGACCCCACATCACTACCAAGGACGTATCTCTAAACACAACTCAGGGGTTCCGTCTGCAATATCGCTTAGAAATGTCGGCTCGAGGCGCTCGAAGTCGGAAAGTCCAGCAAAAGCAAGTCGAGAAAAACGAAAAAAAGGGCTTAACCAAAGGCAAATCCCCAGAACCCATCTCTGAAAGTCATGATACATTTGCAGAATGGCACACTTCGCCCGAAATCACTAGCCCAAGGACCGGTATTTCTCGTTCTCTCACAGTGTCTAGCAGCAATACAGATGTGTCGTCGGAAAGTCGGTCGCGAAGAATAAAACCATCAACAGCTGAGTCGGCCTCGGTGTCGGACGTGTCTTCGAAGGGCAAAGAGAATATGAAACTTCAGGGCAAAGGCAAGGATACTGCAGCACCTCGCGGCAGAGGCGGGGGCGTCCCAACAAAGAAAACGGTTGCGTCTTCACCTATACCTCCAGTATTTCGATCTGAGCCGGCAGCTCCCTACTCCTTGTCGCCTAATCAAAAGACATGGATGAACTTCAAAGTATGGAAAGGAGGCAAAGACGGAATGCGCCCTTACGGAGGGTTTGAATATGTATGTATTCGTTACTGATTCGTAGCATCACGCTTGTCTCTGACATAATGTACCAGGATGAAGACATGCAGCATGGGAGTGTGCTCATTTACTTCAAAGAGGAGCAGGCTGACGATGATCGCCCAATGCCCTCTATAAGAGCAGAACTGGAAGTACTGCAGAATGCAGGCTCTACTTGGCTGAACAACGCTCTGCTCTACGGTCAAATAGACGACAACGATGTCGATGACTGGACACTTTCGGAAAGCGCAAGCTCGGCATCTGGGCGGCTTTCGCCAAATCTTCCACAATCTACTCAGACACGAATGCTGAGTCCAACTTCTTCAAATGGGAGATCTCCATCATCCTACAATATCGACCAAGTACATTCTAGTATAGATTCTAGAGCTGCCTCCAGGAATCACCATCTAGATCGTTCAAGCTCGCCTCCGTCGTTTCGTCAGACCAAAAAATGCAATGCTACCCATGAGATATGGTTCACAGCACCAAGCAAGGTGAAGACGCCTCAGGCGCAAAGATTACACTTTGTCGCTATCCGCAATTTTTTGGCAATGCTGCATGGAAAGCCCATCGTCGGTTCAGATGTGTATGAAATGCTGTGCACACTACAACCAGAGATACAAGTGATGTACGACCTTGATTCAGATGCCAGATCAGGCATAATGGCTCGGGAGCGTAGCGTACAAATGATTACAAACTACCTGGGTCAACACGGCTTAGACGACTTGCGCGGCAATATCCAGCATGCTCTTGGACTTCTCGCATGGGCGGAGCAAGACACTGTGAGATGGAGACAAGGATACCTCGAAAGTTTTGTCCACTTGTCTGGCGTCATGACACCAGAACTTGAAGACCGTTCAGACTTTAAGCGTTTGTCAGTCGTCACTCGACGGAACCTAGGCATTGCCGGAAAGACGTTGCGACTGCGTATCATGGAGGCGGAGGATAAACTGTCCAGTTTCGACTTCAGTGATCTATGGGAAGATATGCCAAAGGCCACCAATAGTCCGGTTTACCAGAGCTATCAACATTTTCGACAGTTTCTCATCTCCCATTTCACAGGTATCTACGGCAATTGGCCACCGAGTTCTGACAAAACCTGGCTCAACCGCAAAGTGGTGCATGGACTACAGGAAGACTTTGGGTCTCTTTACGAATATTTTGTCGATCGAGATGTTTTCTGGAATCCCAGGGAAGAGCGCGCAACTAGAAAATGGGAGATGGCCCATCGCAAGAATGATAACTTCAGTGCAGATCTACCGGAGCTTGGAATGACGGACATGTTGGTCAGATACGACGCGAAGAATGGCTATGCACATATACCACATCCATACCCTTTACTGCCAAGGGAGGTACCAAAAGATGTCAAAGAAAAAGAGAAGAAGGGCTTCTTTGCATCACTGAAGAAGGATAAGGCCAAGGATACCACAAAAGACGCGAAAGCAAACTTGCAGCTTTCTATTATCTTCAGTGATGCGACGAACATTGAAAAGCTAGAGGCCAACTTCCATGGTAAGCTGATGTTATCGGGAGACTACAGTAACTTTGTTCTGACCAGTGTGCTACCCAGGATCTACTCTGATCGATAAATGCGAGCAATTCGAGCTCACGACCAACCTGAAGCAAATGTCGCCACGCGAAGCACGTCTCGGACGCTGGGTGCTTCTCTACGGAATCCTTCAAGTCCTCTCCACTCTGTCCGTTGACGTCCAAGGCCTTAAGTACACTGACGGGGTCCGATACTTCCTCAATACAGACTTGAAGCGCCTGCCTGAATGGGTGAGTAACGGCCAGGCAGAGCACTTGGAAGCCACACAACAGCAATCATGGTGCTGGCAGCGTTCATGGGACCCCATGCCCATTCCCAACGCCCCTGTGGAACTCGAGGCCCCACTGCGTAATGAACGCACCAACCGTTCCGACAACTCGCGCAGTGTTGAAGCAGCAGCGCATTCTTTTCCTAGCCCACCGCCTCAACATGCACTACCCCCACCCCCACCCAGTCTTGATGGGGCGACCCTGATGCAAAACGAAATCCAACGTCTCGGCGAGAAAATCGACAACTTCTCCCTGTCCCACAAGGCAATTCCTAGCTTGAACGAAGACTACGAACGCGTGATACAAGATGGAATGCACGATTGGAAACCACGATTACAAGGCGAGACGTTTAGACCACGCGCAACGCGTGAGAGCCATCGCGATAACACAAACACCACCAACGGCAATGCTATCCTGAGTCCAAGAGTAGACTCGCTCTCTCACCATCATCCCGAACCCGCTCTCCCTCCACCCCGAACCCAGTCGCGCATGGAAGACAGTTTCCGGCTTACAAGACCCGACTTTGACAGCCCAGACAACTCGTTTCTCGACCGCCGACAACCCAACAGCGTGCTCCAGCATCCGCTCAACACTTCTGCGCGGAGCCATGCTAATATTACAAGTGTGGATACAGACCTCGGAAGCTATCCCTTTAGCTCGAGCGAAATGCAATGGCCCGTTCCGCCAGGGTACACGGAAAGCAATGCCAACGCGTTGTTTAACAATCGGGACAGCACGGTACTGGGGAATAACCAAGGGCAGAGGGAATACGGGACAGGAGCGAGGATGGGTCAGCGGCGGGTGCGTGATAGGAGCGGGTGGGATTAATGACGAGGTTTTCTTTCCGGTTATTTCAGGGGGTCAAAAAAGGCAAAAAGAAAGGGGTATGTGTGTGGGTGTGGAACAGGACATGGCATCTAATCTTGAGGGGGCGAAATGTTGGATACCCTTTCTTTTTTTCTAGTTGTTACTTTTTAATCGTATCATGCTTATCTGTGGGCTGGCATTGGGGTGAGAGAAAAAAGTAATATGGTTTGTAGTTCACAGGGTAGTGAGGGTCCTCGGCGTACGAAGAAAAAGTCCAAAAAGGCGTACGTATGTATGTGTGCATTAAAAATATATGAGGGAGTATTTCTTTACTACGTATACTTCATGTTTGATCGTCGTCATCATCCATTGCCTAGTGAGAAGAAAGCTCTTCTCTTCTCACGGGCTTCCTGCTCTGAAGGTAGGGTCTCGTTCCTTGGCCGCCCGCGCTTCCCTTTCTTGGGCATAGATTTTGGCGCACTGGATGGCTTGCCTGTGGCTGGCAACGGTGCCGTAGACTTGACTACTTCCTTGATAGTCTGTTTAGAAAGACAAAAGTCAATGTGCGCATTGAAACTCGCGTCGTCTGGGGGTTGCGGAATGTTGCAGATGGGACATTGCCACTGTGTGTTGGGGGCGGCCTCCTTGTCCTGTTGTTCTTGTTCTTGCGATAGCTTCTCGAGCTCATTCATTTCATCATTACGTTCCTGTCTCGCAGCTTCTTCAAATTCTTCTTCGGGCCAAGTTTCCCATTCCTCATCTTCTTTCGGCTCCGGCTTTTTGGTAGTGGCTGAGGATGCCTTGGCAGCACGACCAAAGAAGTCGATTCCAGGCTTCTTGGTGCTGATGATATGTGTGACTCGTAGACCCATCAGCCGCAACCGCATGTTTGGGATTTCCTTCATGAGCTTCTCCAGTATTGGCAGACTATACTTGTACAAATCTTCTGCTTTGTGGACGGCAAACGGCGGCGTGATTTGTCGTGTATGCACTTCGTACGTGTGAAGTTTGATCTTGATACAGAGGGTCCTGCCTTTGTATTCGGTGCGCTTGAGATCGCCTTCCAGCTCTTCAGCTACGAAACGAAGCTTCTCGCGCAGAGCATCTGGGGACTGCAACTCTTTGAAGGTCGTTTCAGTGCCAACGCTTTTCCGCTCATAGTCTTCCGCCCGTTTGATGACAGTGCGTCCAAGACCCAGATAGCATTGCATGAGGAATTGAAATGCCTTCTGGCCAAAGAGTTTTGCCAGGTACGCTCTGTGGGCGTAGATGTCGCCGCATGTCTTCACGCCTATGGCATCTAGCTCTCGTTCAAAGACACGGCCAATACCGTTGACTTTTCGCGTGGGCAGTGTTTCCATGAATTCCATGATGGTCTGTCTGTTACTAGGAAGTAAGAATTGTCCGTTAGGCTTGTTTATATTGGAGCAAATCTTAGCAAGCTTTGCATTGGCGGCAATACCGGCAGATACGGTAATCTTGGCCTTTTCGTAGACATCGGCACGCATCTGGTTGACGGCTTCCTCGGCAGTCATGTGATGCTCGTTGCAGTATTCCGTGAGGTTGAGATAGGCCTCGTCACAGCTGGCACTCTCAAAATTCGGATCATACAGCGCCAGCACCTGACGCACCTCCTCTGCCTTGGCCGTGTACTTTTGGAAATTCATGGGCACACAAATAAGCTGTGGACAAAGCTTCATGGCGACAAAGCCTGCCATTCCCGAGCGGCAACCAAACTTTCTCGCGTGGTAGTTGCACGTTGTCAAGACGCCCTTTCCCACAGCAAAAGGAACGTCCTTGAGCTCCGGTCTATCGAGCTCCTCAACGGCGGCAAAGAAGGCATCACAGTCGAGATGGACGATGATCTGAGTCAGATCCCTGCCCAGCTCCAGCTCGGCGATGTAGTCGTCGGCTCTACGCAAGTCGGAGGTCAAGTCGACCTTCTCGAGGTGGCGCCTCTTGGCCAGGATCTTCTCGATCTTGTCTGTGAGGTTCTTGTCCTTGGCCTCTTCATTGTTGAAGAACTTGGAGCCCTTTGAGGCGTTGTATATGATGTCCGAGACCTTTGACTGGTCGACCGAGTCCTGGCCTGCCTTTGTGAGCGAGGGGCCGAGCAGATGGTACTTGAGGGACTCGTGCTCGGTCGAGGGCGTGCGTGCAGGCAGCGGGCGCTCGGGAGAGGGTCGAGTGGTCATGGTGGTTGAGGCGTCGTGGTGGACGCCGGGGCCAGGGCCATTCTGGAGGTCGGCAGCGGCAGGATGAGATGAGGATGTGGTGTCGGTGAAGGGGCCGACCCTGCACCGCTCAGCATTGCTCATGATATTAAGTGGGGAGTCATTTTGGCGGGAGGGCGAAAAGGACGGGGGCGCCGCTAAGACGCGAGGTGAGGAGAGAGGGCGTCGGGCGGCCATGACGCGCCTGGCCACTTGTTCCGCTTGGGGCCTAGCGCGTTGTGCAACCTTGAGGGTCTTTCAGGGCCGCCAGATGTCGTTCATCTCAGTGCAGACGCAGACGCAGAAGCGGAGCCAGAACGCCCCCTCTTTTGCTGCTGTTCACGCCCGCCTGACCATGGGCTCAACACCAATCAATCTACATCCTCACCCGCTGCCACTGTAGAAGTGGGGCCTTGCACGTAAATCTGAGGCTGTCGTGACCCTGTAGACACCCGACACGCCAGCTAGCGGCAACCATCAACAACCATCGTCAACACCGCCCTTAGGCCCGCCTCCCGCCCATTGCCTTCCTCGCCTGCAGGCCATGAGCTCCCTCTGCACCAGCCGCCTCCATCCCACACTGTAGCCCCGCCACCCTGGAGAATGCCCATCGAACGAACCGACCGCAATAACCCACGGCCGCTGAAGCCGACGCTCGCTAGTACCCGACCTGCTCCTGCGAAGACGCCCTTGACCCCGAGGCTGGCCGTTGCCTCGTCCGCCTCGTCCACCGTCAGCTCCTCGAGTACACGCACTGCCCGTACCAGCACCGGTGCTCCCACAAGGCCTCATGTCGCCGCCTCTGCTGTCGACAGCGGCACGTCCGCCAAGGCCTTCCTCACCACCAGTGTCACGCCGCGCACCTCGTCACGCAAGTCGCGCGGCGGCGTAGACAGCGCTTCCACGACGCCCAATGCTACCCCGACAAACTCACGCCCGAGCTCTACCGTCGACTTTCCCCACCGCGACCACCACAGCACCATCAGCAGCAGCCACAGCGCCGTTGGAAGGAGCAGCGGAGGTACTGCACGCCCACGCAGTACCCCTGGACCGACCAGCCATGCCGCGCCCACGCCCCGGGCCCCCGTAGCCAGCATGTACAACTACGCGCCATCCGATACTGGATCCAGAAGAGATACTTCCTCCTTATTCTTCCACGCCAATGACGCCCGCCCGCACGACCAACCCGCGCCTGGCCCAGCACCCGTCAAGAAGACGCCCACCTTCTTTTATGCCGATGGCCGACAAGATGAGAGTCCGTCTCACAACGTCCCGTCTCCACCTTTATCTTCCCTGGGGAGAGCCCCCTCAGAATCCAAGTTCTTCCACGCAGACTCCATAGCTGAGTCGAGAGACCGCCCGCCCATCCTCACCCCGCCACCCATTGCTACATCGCCCGAGCCACTACCGCCACTTGCAGCCCCCCATGGACCCTCTCTCCGGCCGCCCTCGCCCACCAAGGACTGGGCACATCTCTCGTACCGAAAAGGAGCCTCGCAGGTCAGACCAGCGTTGAGCAGAGGAACCTCGGCGAGCACAAGCAGTACCCCCATGGCCATTTTCGGTGGATCAAACACCTCAGACGCTTCCGATGTGAACAGACGCAGATCAAGCACAGCTTCGATGATCAAACGAGGGCACGCCAAAAGCTCCAGTCTCTCCTCCATTGACTCAGTGACCAGTCTGAGGAAGGCATCAGCCCATGAGGCCCCGGCCATGACTCCAAGCCCACTGCATACCGAAAAGAGTGCCGCCGACAATGCATCCCCGCCTGACAACCCCGCTTCAGCCTCTCCGCGCTACACCGCCTTCTCCCCGCTTAATTCTCCCAAATCAGAAAGTCCGACAAGAGGTAACGACACCAAGAGTGCGCTGGAGGTGATGAACGAGCTTGCGGCAAATGCAAGAAGGGAACGAAAAGTGCTGGATCTTGAAATCAGCAACTCGTCGCTTCTTGCCATCAACAGGTCGTTGGAGAAAGAGGTGCGCAAGCAAAAGGCCGAGATCAGGCGCTTCCGCCGCATGAGTCGAGCTGGACACTTTTCTGCAGACGCCATTGGCTCGCATGACGAGGCCTCTGCCATTGGTGCTAGTAGTCTAGGAGATCTTTCGGATATGTCCGAAGAGGAAGGGATGCCTGAAGATGAGGAGGAAGAAGAGGAGGAGGAACCTGAGAGCAGCGATTCTTCACTCGATGATAGTGCATTGAGCCCTAGTGCTCAACTAGAGCGGGACGAAGCGCATCGTTCGCGAGATCAGAAGCGCCTCCAGCTTGACCTCTCAAAGCACCGTGAGATGCTAAACGACAGCCAAAAGATGAACCAGAGCTTGAGAAAGTGCTTGGGATGGACAGAGCAGCTAATCAAAGACGGCCAGAAGGCGCTGGAGTACAAAGTCAACGTTAGCGATGTCAAGCTAGGCGGCCGCGTACTCATTTCAGAAGATGACAACGAAGTTACTGACGCTGAGGAATCCAGGGGTCTTCTGAGTCCTTGGAATCCGCTGCAAAACACCATGGACGCGTTAGACTCACCATTCTTCCCAGAAACCAACCGCATGGTTGATCGTGACAGCGGGGTGCATTTTGACGGATCAGACCATATCCGGCGGAGCAACAAAGATTCCACAGCAACGTCTTCTACCGTGGACAGCCAAGGCAAATCTACCAGCCCCGCCAAAGAATTTCGTCCCAAGCTCCCTGGCCAGTGGGTATCATATCGAGACTCAAGCCTGAAGCCTCAAGATGATCTCGCACCACTCGGCTCTCCCTTCGAGGAGCGCATCAGGCATCTCCACGCCTCCATCGATGCTTTGGAAGCATCGTAAAGAGAAAACTGATTATCCATTACCTATTTTCTTCTTGTCACTGCGCATAGACGCATACATGCCCCCATTACAATTTTGTTGCATTGAAACTTGGCGTTTATCAACTAGAAAGGATACAGGTCTGTGTTACCCCCTGGCGTAAATTGGCATATCACGTCGAATGCGATTTCGACGTCCTACGACCGTTTCCTTTGTTTTGCTTTTTTCTGTTGCACCTATACGGCCGCCCCAAGCATATTATTCTACTCTTCCTCCATTCTGTCTCTCGAGAAAGACCAAAAAATTCGACTCGCAAGGGTCCCTTTCTCATTTTTTGTTTTTCTTTTTCTCACTGGCCGTCTTTCTTCGTCCGCCTTAATGTCTGAAATACGGCCTGCCCATTATCATCCTTTGCTCGTTTCATCCAAAATACGTCGGCATAGACTCGAGACCATGTTCACGCGGAGATGGACGGAAAGAAGAAAGGAAAAAGGGGCGGCGAAGAGGATGACGAGCGTCGTCATCTTCGTTTGTTTGTTGCATATTTTGGTCTATAAATAGGCACGCGCCTCCGCCGTGCTTTTTCCGCTTGGCTTCCAAACTTTATGTGTTGCGGTTTTATGATACCCCTTACTCCTCTACAGTGACGATCTTTCTATGGATCTCAGAACCCCCCTCCCCACATTATTTTTTTTATTCTTTTTATTCTAGGTAGATATATGGGTTTGGGGAAATACAAAGTATTGTGCATACAACTGGGTTTTCCATGTGTGATATTTGAAACAAGCAAAGTTAACCTTCAGTAGACGTCACTAAGGTGCACGGGTGCAACTAGGGGTCATAGTGCCATTTTTTATTCCTTGTTCGGCTAGTATACGTCTATCTTACAGCCACAGGAAATGTAGGACCAGTATAGCTGGCCTGATCTATGGGTATACCTAAAAGACCAAAATATAATTCAAAGAAACCAACCATGACTTCCATAGACAATGAACCATTAAGCAGAAAAACAATGAAAAGAAGCCGATACAAAGTACATCTAAGCCCAGTAACCGAGAAGAGCCATCAAACCTAGTCATGATATTAGCAAACTATCGTGGTTGAATTTGAAGTAATGTAAACTCACCAGCACCAAGCGTCATAAGCCCAAACGCCTTGAGCGTCCGGCTAACAGGCCCATTCTGCATGTACGGGCTAAACATGAACTCATGCGCCATAAGCTCCACCAGACCGGTATAGATCAAGATGCCCGCACTGATGGAATCGAAAATGCCATTAGAAAGAAGCGTAGTATGGGACTCTGGAGCAAACGACTGGCGAACGCCCAGGCCAATGGCAATAGCAATCGGGGTGGAGAGCCCGTAGCCGATGCCGAGAAAGTAGGGGGTCCAGCGCTTGGAAGCGGGCCAGGAGACTTCTGCGAGACGGGAGCCCAGACCGAGGCCCTCGAACATTTGGTGGAAAACTAGCACAATGTAGAGCGTGGTGAATTCGTCGCCGGCGACGGCGAGGGTGAGTCCGATGAAGATGGAGTGGAATACGACGCCGAATTCGAGGATGAAGACGGCAGTGAGCTGGGCGGCGTAGTCATTGGGGACGAAACCGTAGTGCTCGTGGTCGTCGGATTTGTACTCGCCGCTGGCATTGTGTTGGCGCTGGTGGCCAAGATGATCATTGCCGCGGATGCTGGGGTTGCGAGCGATGGCTTCAATGTCATGGCCTTTGCTCTCTTCCACGCTGTTGTTGCTGCCGGCCTTGGATTGCGGGATGGCTGCGTGAGTGTGGCTGGCGTCGTGTTGGTGGCCGCTGCCAAAGTTGCCGTAACGCATCGTCATGAGCTCGAGGAAGAACATGAGAAAGATGGTCATGAGCGCGATGCCTTCTGGCCAGGGGTACTTGGTGATGACGCCAGTCAAGCATTCATTGCCTAGTGCTTCGTTTGCTGGTGCAAGCAGGTGGATAAATGCAGTTGCAATGATGACTCCGGATCCAAAGTATTTTGCGACGAAGAAGACCCAGTTTGGTACTAGTTTGTGTCTGCTACGTTTTGCCATCACTGGGAAAACGGCACCTGTGTATCGTTAGCGTTGTTGGACTTGGAAACATTCTTGACAAACTGACCAAAGGTAGATGCGACCAAGATGACGAAAATGGACGAAACGCGGACACCCATGCGCCCATCATACTCGTTGGAGCCTTCGCAGGAAGACATGGTGTTGTATTTTGGGTGCTGAAAGAGTCTTGAGATACGGTTGTCCAAATAAGTAAAGGGGTGTAAGGAGAGATGGGTCGGAGAACGTGTAATAGAGTATACAAGCGAGAAGAACACCGAAAAAATCGATCAACTCAGACTAGGAGGGTTGCCAGTGACCAAAAATTGTCGCGAGGCTCCAGGAAAGAGAGATGAGCTCCAATAGGGAAGCTGTAGATGAGCTTGACTATGCACCAAGGCTCGGTAATGGCTGGGCAATGTATATCTTGTCGGTCTTTGGAAGCGACAGGCACTATATATGAATTCTGGTTGGAAAACCAAGCACCGTGATGGCGATACGAAGATGCTTGAGGTCTCTTATCAAGGCTTGGTAGCTGGAGAAACGCGGCACCGAGGCGGACCACAATGCCGTAAGTACGCAAACGTGAGGACCTTGATGGGCCGCTAAAGAGAAGAATGTCATTCAAACACCATAGACGCGCCGCTGTGGCGTCGAGCATCCCACGCAATCCATAGGCGCGCTGCTTTCAGTCCCTTACGGGATACGTAAAAAGATTATCATAGTACTGCGGGAGTCAGAACTCTGGTAGCGCAAGGTGCGCAAGGACCCTGATTAGGTGGTGGTGAGGAAAGTGGCGCAGCTAAGCTCTCCAGCCACAGCGAGGAAGCCACGATGTTAGTCAGCAACTATGCTCTTTCTGTATTTTTGGAGATGGCTCAACAGGCCCACTCCTCGAACAGATTTTTATACTCATGAACCTTATCCGCCGACGCACCCACATTTGGCGCATGCACCGAGAAGGCGGACCGAACAGCAGGACGTTACAGTAAGTACTATTTAGTAGTCGCCATCCTGCTGGTTTGCATATTGCCTGTTCGTACTGTGCAGTAACAAACATTGCTGTCGAACAGGTACATGGGACATTGTGAAGTTTTGCGTCCATGTACGTGGATGCATATGGGCGGTCTGTGGCCGGTATTGATCTGTGTGGCCGAAGGGGATCCGCGTGAGAAATGTACTCCTCTTTTGATGCATCTACGCGGCAGCCTTGTTTCCTTTTTAATTGCGGCATCGTCGGAAAGACCGGAGTCTGACGGGTGGATGTGCAGATGGATGGTTCGAGGTCTACTCCTAGGGTAAGATGGGATGGGAGGAGGTTGATGGTACACCAGGGTACCCGCATTTCGGAGCTTGCTCGGCGCCTCTGGTTGAGTAGCGCTCACATGTACACAATGTACATGGAGTATCGAGCAAATCACACCACGTCGAGCCAGCGCGAAGAGCAGCTACAGTACATTGGCAGTCGGGGCAGACTGCGGGGATTGCGACGATTAATAGGCTGAGAGCCAGGACAGACCTTGCAAGTCACAACGACGGCACTTGGGCGGCGATGGCAGGGCACAAGGAAGCATCGAGGCGATCGAGAGCGGGTGTTGAGACGATTGGCAAGACAGAGTACGCAGGCTCATCGAAAAGTTAATCCCCATCGGCGGTACATGAAACCGGTTTCGTGAGGGGGCATGGACGCCCGGGCAACCGATGGAATGGCTTGCACCGACAATGCGTTGTGGGGTAACATGGCTGCGCGCTGCTTGGCGGCATGCTGCATCGATGATGTACCAAAGTATACTTGGTGTTGTGTGGGCGGGTGAGACAGAGGGTAAGCTGCTCGCTGTGTGTGGCCATGTTGTGGCAGCTGTAGAGGATGTTGGCGGGCGTTGTCTTGCCAATAGCTCGACAACGTGTCAAGCACTACCTACTTACTTACGTACCACGGCTAGCCGGGCGAGCGTCGTTGTCTGCCAGCCAGCCCCTCATGCCAAACGTAGAGATGCAAGGCTGGTGTTCGCGCATCCCTGTGCACATAACCCGCACAGAGCGGGAACCAATCGTAGCGCCCCACCGTGAGGGGCGATGACGTCTCGACTCCCGATTTGGACAGCTTCTGCCGCAGCTCCAACAGGTGACCGTGTAGCTGCCTGCCTTCTCCTCTTTATAACTCTGCCTCACCTCGGACTGCCATTCAATTCTACTGTCCTCTCACCTACCGGCCATCCTCCACCCACAGACAGGCTTCTGTGAATTTGTCCAATTCCAATCCAAACCCTAACAACCAACAACACCGTCGATCATGATCGTCGACAAGTTTGAGGAAGTTTTGCAGACGGCAGCGCTTCCAGCTGCTGCCTCTGTTGCACCCATCCCCTCCGTCATTCCTGGAAGCGAGCCTATCTACCAGGTTGCCGGTGATGCTGGACAAAAGGTCCTCTGGGTTGTCTTTGCCATCATGTTGGTTGCCTCTGGTGCTTTCACTCTCATGTCATGGAATGTCCCCTTGGTACGTTGCAGCCCGTCAGACTAGCCTTGGACGGCCTCGATTGTCATACCACGGAGCAATTGGGAGCACTACAAAGCTTATAGACTCGGCTTTTCACCAACATCATGTCTAACACATTCACAGAACAAGCGTCTCTACCATGTCGTTACTACCATCATCACCCTGACTGCTGCCCTCTCATACTTCGCCATGGCTACCGCCCACGGTGTTTCCCTGACAAAGATTGTTGAGCGTGAGCAGCACGACCACGTTCCTGACACCTTCACCACCACCTACCGTGAGGTCTACTGGGCCCGTTACGTCGACTGGACCATCACCACTCCTCTCCTGCTCCTCGATCTCGGTCTCCTTGCTGGCATGGCCGGTGGACACCTGATCATGATGATTGTTGCCGATATCTTCATGGTTCTGACCGGTCTCTTCGCTGCTTTCGGCTCCGAGGACACTCCTCAGAAGTGGGGCTGGTACACCATCTCCTGCATTTCCTTCATCTTTGTCTTCTGGCACTTGGGTCTCAACGGTGGAGCCAACGCCAATGCCAAGGGTGAGAAGCTTCGCGGCTTCTTTGTCTCCATCTCCGTCTACACTGCCATTCTCTGGACTGCCTACCCCATGTAAGTGCCTACTGTCCTGCTCAAGCACCCCGCTTTATACTAATGCTGTACAGTGTCTGGGGTATTGCCGACGGTGCCCGCAAGGTCAGCGTTGACACTGAGATCATTGCCTACGCCATTCTCGACGTTCTCGCCAAGGCTGTCTTCGGTGCCTGGCTCCTCATTGTCCACTCCAACATGCGCGAGAGCGATGCTGAGCTCAACGGCTTCTGGGCCAACGGCCTCAGCCGCGATGGTGCTATCCGCATCGGTGAGGACGACGGTGCCTAAGCGCATTCTGTCAATGCTAGATACTTCAAGCAAGTTCCATACGATTGCCTAGACAAGCGTGGTTCGCCTCAAGTGCAAGCTCATGAGGACCCGAACCAGGTTCGATGATCCAAAAAATCGCTCGGGGGTATATGTTCCTCTGCATATTCTTTTCGATAGCATCTCTCTTCAGTAGTCAAGCCTGTCGTCAACGGAGTCGGAGGCTCGGGGATAATCATGGGACGGGTAGTTTATAGCGTGGTCTGTCCATATTTAATGAGAAAATGATTTGGTCTGATGTCGTGTGGCTGATGCTACTTTGACTTGATGGTGATGTCTACCGTGCTATTGGCATAAGTACTACGGATATGGGTTGAGCATGTGACTGTTCCAAAGCACATTGCTGTTGGCCTGCTCCAAGTGATGGTCTGGTCCCAGGCAACAGAGACATGTGTGGCTAGTCGGACACAACATGGTGCCTCATGATTGCACAGGGCGTCTAGCAAGTGGTTACAGATGTTACAGACATGTGTGCATGGGAAGCTAGAGACTGCGTCACAGCATTAATTTCTTTTTCTCTTCTTAATTTCCTTCGGTTTGATACCAGAAGGGTGTGTTTCTGTTTTCTTCCGCGTAAGGCAAGTCGAAACAGAGAGCGGGATGTGGATGCTGGCTAGCCTGTTACATGTGCCACGCGCATTGTGAGTGTTGATCAGAAGCCGTCCCCAAACGCAGTGCCTGATGCATGCGCATACTGGCCCTCCACGTCACTTGTCGAGACTGAGTGCCTCAAAAGCAAAAGACCAAGTCGCATGCGCATGCAATCCCCATTGCCTCTGTGCACGGGCATGGCCACAGCAGTCAGCCGCAGCGAAGATGACGGCGGTGGTGGGATGGCACCACGGTGGTCTCATCAGTCTCACTCGATGCAAGATGACGGTAGGCGCCTGACCCTGGTGTTGGGCATTGTGGATATGCAGGGGTCAAGCAGGCGGCTGCCCCGCAACCAAGGCCGCGGGCAGCAAGCTACCTCTCCCCTCTCTTATGGCTTGTCTGCGAGCTCCCCTTTTAAGTACCCCGACAGCTGCAGAGCCTTTTGATCGCCTACATCTGCATTCCCCACTGCCCATACTATTCACCGTCACACCACCAACTTACCCACAGCCCCCCACCATCTGAAAGTCGCCAGTCATTCTGACATCATCGTCGTTATCACCACCACCACCATTATGGCATCCGAGAATACCGACTTTATCGACGAGACGTCCATCTCGCCTGTTCGCTCCTCGGAAAGGCGCAACAGTTTGGAGAAGCACCTGCAGCACCGTCCAGAACCCCAGGACCTCAAGAACAGGCACATTTTGCTAGACACCACAACAGCTCCGTATGCCTATCCCCGCATCTGCGCCTAGGTCCCCACTATTCCACGCCAAGCTCAATTGCGCTTTGACAAGATAGATAGCTAACATGTGCCTGCTCTACAGCGCCCTCCAAGCCAAAGCCCTCGAACTCGAGCGACAGCGCGCAACAGACAACCTTAAGCGCGGCCTCAACTCCCGTCCCGAGCGAGCCGAGCTCGTCGACCGCAACATCCTGCCCAACTCGACAGCAGCGCCTGCCCTCCAAGGCCACCAAAAGGAACTCGAAATGCACATGCGGGCTGATAGCCTGGAGAAGGGCCTCCAGAACAGGCCAAGTCCGGAAGAGCTTGTCAAGAAGGGCATTCTTGACGAGGACGAGAATCCCGCCAAGAACATTGCTTAAGCGCTGCTTGCCTATTTTTCTCCTTGGGTACGGATGTCCTTGATGCTGTCTCTCTAGGATGACGTATTCGGCGTTGATGAGTTTTTGTTATATTTTGAACACGATGTTAGGCTGAGTTCATCATCTAGCTTGTATCGTTAAAGTGTAAATGACCACACTTCCAACTTTTTTTACTTTTTTTGCAATCTTCACGCCGTCTTGTTGACCCACCGTGAGTCTCTAAAGCACATCAGCAAAAATTCATGAGATGCTCAATCAGCATAGAGCTGTTTATGCAAGGGATAGTACGAAGCCAATAACTTGATTGTTATGTCCTTCTGCCAAACAGCGATAATTAAACAATGCTTCAAACTCGAAACACTAATTAAACATCAATCATACGTCCATCCGTTTATCGCTGGACCTTCTCTTCTTGAACAATGGTAGAGCTCTTGTCCATCGAGCCACGCACGTGGCGCTCGCCATCGGCCTCCATGTTCTTGACCAGCTCCGTAACACCAAACAAGTCGTCCATCTTCTCGAGCGACAATCCCTTGGTCTCAGGCACGAAGAACCATACGAAGAGGAACATGGTGAAACAGAAGGATCCGTAGAGAAGGAAGCATCTAACAATCGGGTTAGCATATGAATAATTTGTAACGACAGAAGGGAAAAACGTACCCATAGCCACCCTCGCCCATGGTAGCAATCATGTTAGGCGTAGCACGAGCAACAACAAAGTTGAATAGCCATTGGACAGCCGCAGCAATAGCGACATTGAGCGATCGAAGACGAGCAGTGGGGATCTCGGAGACATAGATCCAGCACACGGGGCCCCAACCGAACTGGAAGAAGCAGGCGTAAAGGAAAACGCACACAAGCGCGAAATATCCAGCACCAGGAACAGACTGGCCAGCGACGGGCGGGTCGATGCGCATGTAGAGACCAATGTAGAACATGGCCAAACCCTGAGCAATCGAAGTCCAGAGAAGCGAGCGACGGCGACCAAGCGAGTCAGCAGCGAAGATGAGGAAAGCAAGACATCCGACCATCTTGACAATACCGTAGATTCCCGTAGCGAAGAGCTTGTTCTCGTTACCCTCGAGACCAAGCGCCTTGAAGATTTGCGGGGCATAGTAGTTGATTGCGTTTGTGCCCGTCATCTGCTGGCAGACCATGAGACCAATCGAGATGAGAGCGCGTTTGCGGTTACCGGGGATGGTAAACATTTCCTTGAGGAGATCCTTCATGGTTGCTCCAGCAATCAGCATGCGCTCGTGCTCGAGCTGATCAGAAATATCCTTGATTTCGTCCTGGACGTAAGGGTGCGAGAGAGGTAGGTTGCGGACGCGTGCCAGGACAGTAGTGGCTTGTTCCCACTTATCTTGCTTGGCGAGGAAACGGGGGGATTCTTTGTTCATGGCCATGCAGCCGACGAGGAGGACAGCGGGAAGTGCTTGCATGGCGAGCGGGACAATGTAGACTTGGGCACCACCGGAGAGGTGCAGAAGTGATCCGTAGTTTACCCAGAAGGCGAGCGAGATTCCAGTGGCAATGAAGAGTTGGTAGAGACCGGTGAGACCTCCACGGATACCACGGGGAGCGTTTTCGGAAATGTATAGAGGGACGACCATGGATGCGCCTCCGACCCCGAGACCAGCGATGAAGCGACCCACGTACATGGCTGCGAGGGAACCCGAGGCAACGGCTTGGATTACGCAACCGACAATTGTGATGAGACCAGCTGCTTGGAGTGCGAGCTTACGACCCCAGCGGTCAGCGGCCCAGGAGGCGATGAAGCAACCGAGGAAACATCCAGCTTGAAGGGTCGAAGCAATGTTGGCACTCAAGTTGGCCTTGCCGACTTTGTCGAGATATTTAATATTGTACTTTCTATTCGTTCACATTAGCCTTTTCGACGGCACCAAGAAAGTGAATAGTGTCGAGGATGGCAACTTACGCTTGGAACTCCTCTAGTTCAAGCACACCACCAATTGTTCCGATATCGAAACCAAACAACATGCCACCGAAGCAGGCAGAGCCCGCCATGGCAAAGGCACGCCATCCGTAGATCTGATGGGGATCAGACTTGATGGAGTCGTTCTTGACAATCATGCGGATAAACCTGGCGCCCGCCGATGGGGGAGTGTTGGAGGGATCCATGATGGATGGATGATGGTGGTGTGCAGCGGTCGTCAATCAGGGCAGATGGTGATATAGACGTCTCGGTCTTATCAACCCACACTCTATCCTGACCCAAGACGTTCAATGCAAACGAGGCCGGCAAGAGGTCAAGAGGAGATCAACAAAGTCTCCACAGCACAGGGTGAACAATCAAGAAAACCCCCGGTGAGATGCGTGCATGGCCTCACTATATAAACCAGCACAGGATATGCGGTCCATGCGCTATCCTGGCATCATTAGCTTGTTCCTCAACACCGGGGTAAAAACAGCGTTGCCAGATGCCGCGGGCTTTGTGCAGAAATCCTTCCTCTTGGACGGGGGCGGCGCGCCCGTTAGTCCATAGGGCACAAACCCCAGACTAACTGTAGTAACCCCAGACTGATGGTCCCTCCCCCAGGACTGGATCCTATGGTGGCCCAACACGAGCGACGCCTCCACGCTCCCTTCTAACCGATATCCCATATCCTCCCTCCAGCCTAGAGACCGAGTAGGCAAGGCGAGGGACCAAAGCTGCATTGGTGTCGTCTGGGCGAATAAGCTTAAGCATCATCGAGCTGCCGTGCAATCCCCCCAAATTGAGGACGCACGGTGATGCTTAGCACTTGGCACGGCGGAAAGCTTGCAGTGGGATTAGTGGAGGAAGTGAATGTCCGTCTTGGAACTCGCCAAGGCCGCATACTGCATTCCCCTTCCTCTGCCCACTCACACACACAACCGGGTGGATGGGTGGCTGGCGGAATCAGACTACTAGTAATCATCGGACACCGAATGCCAAGACGTCGCTGCACCTCTACTACTAGTGGAAAAGACAATCCGGGGGGGAAGATTCCCCACTAATTTCAAAGGCTGGGGTCGAAGTGGCCGTGTCCCGCTCTCCCCTTGCCGTGTTCGAGGTGCTCAAACCTGACCCCCGCCTGCAAAAGACGCTACGGTTCCTTTGTGCATATTAATCCGCGTATTGGAGCGACAAACGCTCCGCGATCACACCGACACGTGATGCGTTCGTCGCCACGCAGAGTAGTGTGGGGTTGCATACGTGAGGACTGTGACTCTGTGTATGGTGGGGAATTATATCGTCAATCCCTCCATGGTGGGGGAAAGGATCGTGGAGAAAAAGAGGCGTTCTGTCGGAGGAAAAAAATAGTACAGAGCTGAGCGTTCTAGCAGCTATGAAAGTTTATTTTATTTTCTTTTTCTGGGATTGCTACTAGGAATGTCAGTTTGCAAATTGCACGTGTGTCAAATAGACACTAGTATTACTACAACAAAGGTAACGAATGAAATACATGAGCGGAAGCAATGCCCAAGCATTTGTAATCGTGAGCAGCCTCTGTGTCACGTCAGCGGCCAATAAAAGCATGCTTGTCCTCTGTGTTGTACGATTTTTAGAGCTCTTCAACAGCAAAAGTGGTTTTATTGGCTTGGATCCCTCCCCCCGCCTTTGCCGCATTCGGAGCAGGAACAATGGGCTCTTCAGGCTGTTTAGGCAAAAGTAAGAGTACACTTCGTGACAATGTTCGCGCGAGGTTCCCGAGGTTATCTCTTTCCAACCTACGTGTACCACGTAAGTCGTTAATACATGATCGCTGCTGCTGCTCTTTGCACGCAGTTTCACATAAACTTCCTCCCAAATCTCAACAAAAGCGGCACCGCGTCATTCGGTTGCGGCACGCCACATACATATCGCCATTTAACAGGTGTGTCCAAAACAAGCTTTCTTGTCTTATCACGCCCAATCCGCGGCTCGCATATTCTGCCGTCTTGGTTGTTTCTGGGCATTGCGGGTACATTTTCCACACGGCAGCCAGCCTGACATCAGCACAGCTCGCCGTAAGCCTGCCTGTATACTTACAGCCAAGAAGATCAGACGACCTTGAATCTGAGTCAAGCGCATCATTCTTGCACCCCGTGCAAAGGGCGGTTGTTGTACCAAAGCCTCGTTCCAACGCACGTTTGCACCACTCACCGCTGACCTTGGTGTCCCGTCCTTGCAGAAAGCTCCCAAGCTGTCTAGACCTTGAACCAAAAAGGTACCAGCCACTCACGGAAGCGGAAACAAAAAAAAGCAGACGGGAAGCACGTGTGCCCAGTCTTTCACATCTCGTACTACACAGAGTACGGAAGTAAAAAAAACAATAATAGCGGACGGAACAATGAGCGCCACAACGGCAAACAATAACCGGGCTTTTGACCTCCATCCTTTCTCCACGAATCCTTTCAAGTCACGCAATGATGTCGTCGACGCTGTAGCATCTCTTCTCGACCCCCTTCTCCCCGGTTTCTCGCCACAAAATGCTTTGATCAAGGTAGGCAGCACCGGCACGCGTTTTGACGAGACAGGTGCCCAAGTCGAGGGCTTTGCGCGTCCGCTATGGGGTCTCGCGCCACTACTAGCTGGAGGCAGCAGGTACGCTGCTACCGACAAGTTTGTCCAAGGCCTGATTTCCGGGACTGATCCTGAGAGCCCGGAGTTCTGGGGCTACATGGAGGATACCGACCAGCGCATGGTGGAGGCGTGTCCGATTGGGTTTACGCTGGCGGTTGCGAATAAAGAGTTTTGGGAGCCGTTGACGGAGCGGCAGAAGAAGAATGTCGAGACGTGGTTGGGGAGCATGAATGATAAGAAGATGCCGGATACGAACTGGTACGATGACCCGATTGTTTGTTTTGTTCTTATATCCATGTTGGTGACCGTTTTGTGACTGCAATTGATGTTGAGACGTTTGATAGGCTTTGGTTCCGCGTCTTCGCCAACCTAGGACTTGAGAGAAATGGCGCCCAGTGGTCGAAATCACAGCTGGAAAAGGACATCAAGCAGTTGAATACGTACTACCGCGGCGATGGTTGGTCAAACGATGGTCCCGATACATATCGTCAGATGGACTACTACTCGAGCTCCTTTGCCATTCAGTATCTACAGCTTCTCTATTCGAAACTGGCTGCAGACATCGACCCTGAGCAGGCTGAAGAGTACAAGAAGCGGGCCCGGATGTTTGCTCTCGACTTTGTACACTTTTTCGATCCCGAAGGTCGTGCTATCACCTTTGGTCGCTCACTGACATACCGCTGGGCCATGGTAGCCTTCTGGGGCGCCATTGCGTTCGCTGACCTCGAACTGCCTGAGCCCCTCAGCTGGGGCGTAGTCAAAGGTATCTGGCTACGAAATCTACGGTGGTGGACAACCCAACACGACATTTTCCAATCCAACGGCATGCTCACTGTTGGCTACTCGTACCCCAACTACTACCTGGCTGAGAATTACAATTCACCTCAATCACCTTATTGGTGCATGCTCGCCTTTGCCTGTCTGGCCATGCCAGAATCTCACCCGTTTTGGAGTGCAAAGGAGGAGCCACATCCATTTGCTAATACACGTGTGGTGCGTCCTCTTCCACACCCTCGGCAGATTGTGTGCCGGTCCGGAGGTCACACTTTCCTGCTGTCAAGCGGACAGTCATGCCACTACGCGATTAAGAACAGCAACGCGAAGTACGGCAAGTTTGCCTACAGTGCAGCCTTTGCATACTCGGTGTCGACAGGCTACCAAGAACTGGAGCAATTCGTGCCAGAGTCACAAATTGCCTTTTCTGACGATGGCGGGGAGCTGTGGAAGATGAGAAGGGCACTGAACGGAGACTCTCAGATTGAGAACATAGACGGGGTACCGGTGCTGGTTAGCAGTATGAAGCCTTGGCCCGATGTTGAGGTTTCAACGTATTTGATCCCACCAGCCGAAGAGACACCAAACTGGCATTTGAGGGTGCATCGGGTAACGTCAGGGCGGGATATCAAGAGTGCAGAGGGAGCATGGGCTGTCTATGGTGCGAGAGAGTCTGATGGTCGTCTCTTGACTGAATGGAACGGCACGCTTCGCACACTTGATGCTTCGATACCAGAGGGTGGTGCTTCAGATGCCACATCTGCGTTTGCAGCCTCGCCTCGTACGGGCGCGGTAGGCATCGTAGATCTTCACCAGCAGGACAGACATGGCAGTGTCATTTTGTCAGACGCCAACTCCAATCTTGTCGAGAGCAGGACTGTGCTGCCGATTGTGCAAAAGGATATCAAAAAGGACGAGACGGTGTGGTTTGTCACCGCTGTATTTGCGATGCCAGCAAGCAAGGAAGGATGGAGGGAGAGCTGGAAGGCAGGCTGGGAGAAGCGGCCAGCGGTGCCTGAGTGGGTGAAGAGCAAGGTTGGGGGTCAGTAGCTTGAGGGTGATGTTTGTCGAGTCACGTGGCAATGAAAGTGTTTGATCTGCCCTAATGGTGGATATGTGCGAATGACGAATAGCATTACGATATGAAGTACTGTCTTGTTTTTATCGCCCATTCATAAAGATAATAATAGCTTGCCGGGTACCCTGACGATGATGTGGAAGTAATGGCGATGCAGAGGCGGCAGTTGAGAGGCCGAGTAGGCGCCCTCTTCAGCGGCTGTATATTCTCGGTGCCCTCTGTGCCCCACCAGTCCCCGTCGCGTTTGCTGCATCGAGTCGTGTCACTGTATTCCAATAGTAAAGACGAATTTCCCTCGCTGTTGTTATCGTCTTCCGGCCCTTCTTTAGCAGCTCTCGCCGCTCATCCTTATCCGCGTCCTCTCTTCTTTTTTTCCCCACACCCGCTGCACACTGTCAAGACGGCGCCTCCAGCCCCAGCCCCCGACGCTGCCCGCTCCTCTCGCTCATCTTCGCCACTGCGCATTGCCAGCCAACTGACAACGGCCTCGGCCATCCTCTGGGATCCCAAGTTTACATCGCGAGCGCCTCCGGGCAGCCTCCACCCCGTCCACGCAGGCACTCTCGTCCCCCCGCACCGCACAGACTCGTCCATCAGCGTCCGCAACCTTGGCGACGGTGACGCCAACGGCGACACTGCGCCCATCGTGCCCACTATGGACAACCGAAGACACCCCAGCTCTTTCCAGCAGCTCGAGAAGCTCGGAGAGGGTACCTATGCCACGGTAGGTCGCCACTGGACCATGTGCCCCTACCCCCCGCTCTCGAACGCCTATGCTAACTCGCCCAGGTCTTCAAAGGCCGCAACCGCCAGACGGGCGAACTCGTCGCCCTAAAGGAGATTCACCTCGACTCGGAGGAGGGTACGCCCTCGACGGCCATTCGTGAAATCTCCCTCATGAAGGAGCTGCGCCATGAGAACATTGTCCTGCTACACGATGTCATACACACCGAGAATAAGCTCATGCTCGTCTTTGAATACATGGACAGGGATCTTAAGAGGTACATGGACTCACGCGGCGACCGAGGTGCTCTCGACCCAGTCACCATTAAGTCGTTCATGTACCAGCTGCTCAAGGGAATCGCCTTTTGCCACGAGGCCCGCGTTCTTCACCGCGATCTGAAGCCCCAGAACCTGCTCATCAACAATCGTGGACAGTTGAAGCTGGCCGATTTTGGTCTTGCTCGCGCTTTTGGAATTCCAGTCAATACCTTCTCCAACGAGGTCGTGACCCTATGGTACCGCGCTCCCGATGTCCTGCTCGGCAGTCGCACATATAACACTAGCATCGACATTTGGTCAGCTGGTTGCATCATGGCCGAGATGTACACGGGCCGACCTCTCTTTCCAGGGACTACCAATGAAGACCAGGTACAAAAGATCTTCCGGCTCATGGGCACGCCGTCTGAGCGCTCGTGGCCGGGGATTTCACAGCTGCCCGAGTACAAGAACAACTTTCCCGTCTACCACACCCAGGATCTGCGTCTTATCCTGCCACAAGTCGACCAGGTTGGACTTAACTTGCTCAACAGCATGCTTCAGCTCCGACCAGAGATGCGTATATCTGCCGCAAATGCTCTTCAGCACCCATGGTTCAACGACTTGCCGCAACGGCAACAAGAAGTCGCCCAGATGCAAGCCCAGGCACATGCCCAGGCACAGCAGGCCCAGATGGGTGGCGGTTACCAAGTACCTCAAAACGCCTACTAGCAGCAACGCGTACTTCTAGACACTATGAATCCATATGAATATGAGTTGGCACCTCGATGCACACGCGGAATACTAGTGGTAAATGAGAATAACGATCTTTTATGGCCAACTGCATGTTGCAGCAAGATACCACATTACCAATCCTCACGAGACGCGTACAAGTATAAGGGTTTCTCATACTTGTGGAATGGCACCACGTACATGGCGTCGATGAGTACACTCTTGAGGATCCCATTTTAGGAAAATGGTATACGCTATGTGCCCTACGCTCACTTTCGTGCCAAATCATCCTGCCAGGCACCACCGCCTCCCTATATGTCTTTGGGAAAGCTCTATGTATGGAATGGCGCTACATTTGTACTTTATGCAAAGCCATCGGTGTCTCCAACTTTGAGATCTGAGACCCTGAATAAACGCCGTCGCCTCTCTTGATGGATTGTTAGCGGGGGTTTTGAATTCAATGCATAAACGGGGGTTTTTTTCTTTCTAATGTTGAGATATCGCCCTTTTGTGATCCTTGATTCATGTGTGTGAATATGGTTTTACATCTTGTGACTGATGTTGTCTTTGTCAATTCATACCCTTTTTCCGCTTGAATACCATGAGTTCAATCAAGTGACAGAAAAAAAGACATTTGCAGTTGTTCTATTTTGACGTAAGACACATCCTTGGATAGAACTCGGGGGGGGGGGGGGGGAAGGAGGTTAGCCATGAATCCCCACTTCCCATGCCACACGCACCCCCCCCCCTTTTCTACCCTTTCTTTTTCTCTGCAACTCGATAGACTACACGCAGTAAGATTACGCACTTTCTTCCTTCTCGTTGAAGAAACTGCATTGTGCTACAAGCTACGATGATGCCTTGGAGGGTAGCAGATTAGGCACTGTAGCTGTGTTTATATTTCCCAGAGAACGTCACTCCACTACACACGATACACCTCTCTAGTGGAGGTAGTGAATCTTGAACATCACTTGAGAGTGATTTATTGTTTTAACTGGGTGTATGTTCTTTTGGTGTCTATCGTGTCTGATTTTTTTTTGGGAAAAGGCAAGGGATGAATTAGTGTGTAAGCATCATATCACGTACACAAAAGTAGGTCAAAGTATTTTTTTTAAATATTGTTGTTCTTACTGTATGTTTCTTTTTGACAATTCTATGTTACCAAAAGACAAGAAATACTACTTTAATTACTGCTGTCTTGTGTATATGCATCTTGTATCACTTTACCTTGATTATTTGATTTTTCTTTTTATATATCTGTTTGCTGCATTGTGTATTAGATCGATTATCTCAGAAAAGAATAGCAGGTCACACCCCGACCTGTCGGAATCGGGTATCGACAGAATAACTTTCTAGTCAAAGTAAAAGAAAAAGAGTGGGTAAGAGTCTGCGAGACCCTGCTTTGCAACCTAAAGAAATAGTTTAGTAATAACCTCTCAACGGATATGTGTCTAGTAGACACACCTCCGTTGGGTATGACAATCAAAATACGGTTGCGACGAAGATAGCAGTTGCCTTGATACTCTTCTATTCCCTCCGTTCAGGAGAATTAAAGAAAAAAAAGACAAGAAGCATGCTTGACGTGTTAGAATAAGAGAAGGCTGTCGTAAATCAGATCTAAAGCGTTCGAATAAGAAGAGTGCTAGGTTAAGATGGATATGATATAGGTAATACTAGAAATAGAAGGTTTTGACACGGGACTATTGTGAGAGCGAGCATAGGATAACATAGTTTAGATATATATTTTACCTTGAAATAGGCAAGAAGAGTATACGATGTAGTTATTGCAAAACATCTAAAATACCAACCCACAATGATTCATTATTCCCGATTCTCCTATTTAAAGAACTACTTGTCTGCGAAGAAAAGGAAAAAAATCAATAGCTGCTAAGAGGGCGTGTTTTTTTGTTCACTTTATAATGAAAGATAACTAAAAGCTAGTATATACCTACGTAATAAATATATAGCAACACAGCTTGCTTCCACAGAAAATATCTACAAGGAAAGATAACACGTAATTATCTTTCTTAGGACGATTCAAAAGAAAAAAGAATCCAATCCTTCTTAAAAAAGTTTCTTCGAATCGCAGTGATAAAGTAGAGTTTTGTCCGGGGTGTTGGTTGCTGGCGAAGCTTCATCGAAATTTTCAGCTCTTACTCCCCCTTTCCCCTTTCCCCTTGAAAAGGCTACAGTGAAATTCTAGGGAAGAGCTGTAATATCTGGCCAAAACTAGATACGAACTGTCCTGCGACTAAACACGAACCTATTATTCATGGAAACGCAGGATGACTTGGTAGTGGTACTGTGTGCTCCGCGGACTATACGAACTTGCTCCGTGGAGCAGTCATTGCATTGTGTATGCGGGGTAAAATGACTCTGTATTCTTATATCGTAATAAGTGTTGAGTTTAGATGCAACGGCCCTTATTTTTTGTTGTAATAGTTTTTGTAATAATTGTTGTTCGCGGGTAGTTTGACGACTTTTGAAATATCTTGCGTGGTTTGTTATCTCCATCTTACCTTTTTGAGAAGTACATACAATACTTGATTATCACGCAAATCAAGTAATTTCCTTACTTGATACAAAAGAATGATGGTTAAGTAGATATCTCGACTGGTATATCTATCCTATCTAGACGAACAAAGACTTTTCCACAGGTGTGCATCTGTGAAAAGACACTGCAAAAAAACATAGCATCTATCACCGATCCATTATTATTGCAAGACTTACAATCGGTACCCACATCTCACATCACTTATGTATCCCAGCCATCAAAGCCCCTTCCTTCCCTTCCTAATCCACTACACTACATGGCGGCCACTCCAACGTCACACCACCAACCTTACTCGCTAGACCACACACATCCTGCAACTACACTTACACTGCATCTGGGTATGCATGTGTGCGTCCAAATTTGGATCCTGCACTCGCCACCCATACAGACATGCCGGATGTCAGATGACCGTGTGTGCGCAGGCGATGGCTTTTTGCGCCATGAAGCTAGGTCTCTCGTATCTTGAAGCTAAAATGCGCCACGCTGGCAGCTTTCTCGCCCCCAAATAAAAGACATGTGAAGCGATGGAAGGAAACGAGAAGGGAAGGGAAGGCGGAGATACGCACAAGTCATCTTTTTTTATTTGAGGGGAAGGTGTGTATGATTGGAGGAGGGGGGAGGGATCAGCGAATATACCGACGTGGTGTGTGGATTTCCCTCTTTTTTTTTTCTCCGAGCCACAGTGTGATGTGATATGTTGCAATGATGCAGGTAGAGTTTTACTGCTATACGAAACACATAGTCTGATTGGATGGAATGACCAAAAAATGGTTGAGCATGAGCATGGTTCGACGACTCAAAAGGCTATGCTGTTGTGGGTATCCTACACTCTGCATGCATGCATGATGCTTCGAGTGCGGCGCCACATGCGGTAGATGGTGTGTATACATAACACAAGCAAAGTCTCTCACTACTGGATGTGGGAAAAAGGCGACTCAGTTCATCTAAATGTAGGAGGATAGACGGCGAATCAAGCGACAGATGGTGCACATCAGTACCTGCAGAGGTATGCACGGGTATCGAGTTCCGCCAAAAGCAAGCGTAGTGCAGCTCAGCCGGATGCTCCTTTCGGTTACACCGACATCGGAAATCGCGGCCCACTCCATGTTTGTACATCAATTCATACGTACGTACGCATGTTGGATCCATGTTAGTAAGTAAGTACTCTATATGAAAGACCATGGAAAGTTCCACCCGTGATCAGCACGACGCTTATCAGACGGGAGGCTTGGTGACAAGCTTCACGCACGCTTGCGCCGACCATGACTCACTTGGAAAGAAAGAAAAAAGCCACGGGCAACCATTGTGAGGTATGCTGGACACCGATCAACAAGGACTAGAATGCATGCGGCGCCACCGTCGCTTAAAGGGGGTGTGAGGGAGAGCCGGCGGAACCGTACAAGGGCAAGCATCATCGTGTCTCCAAGAAGCAGAAGGTAAGTCCATCATGTGCAGTTGGCAAGACGCTGCTAGGCCCAAGCTCCCTCGTCTAGTACTTAGCGGACAGCCCTTGACGGTGAGAATGGCGATTAAATGATCAATACGGCGAGCGCGGTAAGGCATGACGGCGAAGAGCATTGTGCGTCGGACATAAGCGAGCATTTTATACGACTATCCGAGATCGATTGGTCCCAAGCGTAGGTGGTATGCGTAAGTATCTAAGTAGTGTAGAACCATTCGAGTCGGTGAGCATCACTGGGTAGGGGGGATGGTGCGCTGAGAGGGGGGCAAATTGTGCCACCTTGCGGTCCTAAGGGCTTGGGGATGATGTTGCGGGCAGGGCACCCAGGAATGCAGCGCGATTGATTGACTTGGACACTTTTTTGTGAGCGGATACCCGCCGCACTGGACCAGAAGCGATCGGTGAACCTTCTTCTTGTTCGCATGTTTCCGGTCTGGAACGTGAGCCAACCAGAAGACCAGAAACACGGATTTGTCACGGGCGTGGATGTGCGCATGTAGATAGCAGTACGGGTTGGAAGGATGGTATGTGTACGGGGTGAAATGTATGTGCGACACAGACCCGAGCCAGTGTTACAGCATGTGAGAGTACCTCGTACTACTAGGGAAGGTTAGGTGGGTGGTTCGCCAGGGACGGAGAGAGCGAGAGAGATATGCAATGCAGGTAGGTGGTGTAGGGTAGCGGGAAGAGAGAGGCCGGTAAGACGCGTATGCGGGAGGAATCCTTCAAGACGGCAGCGTGGCACGGCAGCGACGTGACAATGGACCAAGGGCTTTTCAGTCGCGGCAAACGCTGATTGTTAAGCACAAAAGAGGCAGCAGAGAGAGTGCGGAAGATAGGCGCACGGAAACGGAAGCATCAGAGTCCCAGCCAATGGCAGGGCCTTTGCAGACCATCGCTATTGTCTGGGCTTTAGCGCGCAGCAGTTGGAGCGGGCGCGTGATATGCTTTGATTGAAAAAGAAGCATCCGCTTAGACGCATGTGTAAGTAATGTAGTTATGCGAGTCGTCGGGTTAGCAATGGCGTGTTCCGGGGCGTGGGATGTGATTTTTTTTATGCAGTAGCGTCCAAGCTGCATAAGCAGGCGTGAAGGAGCGTGTACTCGAGTATGGGTGAGCACATGTACAAGGGCAAGTGAGGGAGCGAGTAAGAGCACGATAGTGTGAGAGGGAAGAGTGTCTGGGCTAGAAGCGAACACGAGCGGTTCCGTGCTACCTGTCATTGGAATTACATGAGAACAAAGTTAGTTGGATACGCTATACTGGTTTAGGCCTAGCGTTCACGTCGCTTGTGCACACGCCCGCGCAGCCCCCATGCACATGGTTAACCGCCAGCCATGACGACTCGACACTAGCCAAACCGTTTCGACATGTGCGCGTGTTCCAGGACGGGAAAAGAAGTCCTACTTTGAGAACGACGATCTGTTCCTGAGCATTCGGTCTAACCGGCAGTCGCTTGCCGGACGAGGGACGAAACATAGCGCGGTTTTGCGGAGTCGGTCCGATGGCCGCAGATGGAGAGAGGGCAAAAAAGACAGTGAGATGGAGCATGGGTGGATGATGAGCTGGAAGGATGGCATCATGTCCATGATGGCTGGCATTGCATGAGCCAGTATACTCGCCACTGTACTGCCACCAGATGAGCCCACCAGACTCGCTGCCCACGCGCCAGGAGCGCTCTGTCGCGCCCTGGCGAGCATTAGTCTACTTGCCTTGCCTTGCCAGCCAAGGCCAAGTCACTGGGAGCCAGCCCGCCGCCATTCAGCCCACTTGACGACAATGCTCATGCTTCACCGGCTGGTCATTGATGGCTGGCTGTCTCAGCCCAGGTGCGTGCGTACCCGCCATCTGCGTCAACGTCCGCTAACACACATACTTTTGATCGTTGTCCATGAGACCACAGACAACGTACGACAAGTGGCACGACCAACATCGTGCTAGGTTTTTCTGCTCCTTCGCATTTGCTCCCACCGGAAAATTGTCTAAAACCTAATAGTGCTCACTTCCCCCCCAACTGACATGCCTAACCCGCCCTATCAATCAACTGCCATTGCAAAAACACCACTGTGGAACGATCCGTCGTCTATCTCATCATGCCAAGGGCTTGCGAGATCGTGGCGGGCTTAATCATTTCTCCTTCACTTTGCCTACTTTGTATCACTGGGCGCGGCGCATGTCACCACCTACTATAACCACCAAGAAACCCCAGGAAGTCGCCGTTTTGCTGACCCAATCGACACACGTCTAGAATAATTCCAAGACAAAAAGGGCTTTCCGCAAGGCTTACTCGTCCCACCTCATAGTACTTAGTAGTAGTACCATATGCCCAGAACCAGGCCCAGGGTTCGTCATGTCGTCCTCTCACCAAAGTGCGGAAAACTCGAACAAGGGTTTCCCTCACGGCCCCCCCTAGTCCCCTCACGCAAGCCCC
>NW_006912095.1:0-153205 GCF_000523435.1 Bipolaris zeicola 26-R-13
TGTTGGGACGTTGTTTTAGTGGGGGAACTGCGGCGCTCGGTGGGGTGCGGCGCTCGGTGGTGAAACACGTTACTGTGTTCTAGACAAACACACGATGCTGTAAGGCTGTGTAAGTGCTGGGTGCCTAAAGGTGGGGGCCTGTCCTTCACCCCGCCAACCATTCGCCCGATTCTTAACGTGCCAGCTCTAACTTCATACCATCTACTAATACCAGTCTTCTACTTTTCGAAAGCACTCTAGGCTACCACGGATACTCCCCAGAGTTATGTATAAACTTGCCTACCTCCGCATCCCTCTTTCCCTCCACAAGTTCCATGACACTTTCAACCGTCTTCTCAGCACTTCGCGCACCAAACTCTTGCTTGTTGTACGGCCCAAGGTTAGATGCTGTGAATCCAGGATCGTAGCAAAAAACCTTCACCTTCGTATCCGTTTCACCAACAGCCCCAGCGTCATCCTCGCCTGATTCCAGCTCCATCGCATAAGTTTGCTTCACGCCGAGTCCAAACTCAACGTACAGACATGCGGTTAGCATGTTGAAAGCCACCTTGCTTGCACGATACGGAATGGCCTGAATCTTGTACATTGGGCTTTCGGAGAAGAGTCGCCGACCGATACTTCCAGCACCAGAGGATATGTTGATGATCCTGGGGTTCTCGCTTTTCTTGAGAAGGGGTATGAGTGCTTTTGTGAGGAGCCATGGACCTGTGGCATTGATGTCGAAGGCTGCAGCCATCCTTTCGCGCTCCGTTGCGCCTTCTGGGAGTGCGACGGCAGCGTTGTTGAAGAGGATGTCGAGCTTACCATGCTTTTCTCGAATGTGTGCAGCGGCTTGGTTTATATGCTCGTCGCTCTGCACGTCGAGGTGCATCAGCTCGGCGCTGCCGGGAAGGTTGCGTGCTTGCAGGTCTTGCAAGGCTGTAGCACCTTTGCTGGTGTTGCGAGCACCCAGGAGGACGTGATAGGTGCCTTTTTGGAGAAGTTGATGTGCTATCTCGAAGCCAATTTCGGAATTCGCGCCGGTGATCAGGGCGATCTCTTTGGCAATAACGGATGACATGATGGTGGTTCCACTGGGAGTACTCTTATTTCAAGGAGGAACATTAAAACCGGTGCAAGAATATAGAAAGGGTATGTCGAGATTCTTTTCGAACATGTCCTGACAACGTAGCTTTATGTACATGTTGCACTGTAGTTGACTTGCATCCTTCACGGAGATGTACATTGTAAGTCCGGTTCACTCAACCTAGCCTATCCACGGGCTTTAGACTTCAGATCGTAGATCTGCACTCTATGCACGATCTGACTAGTACCTTGTTGGATTTAGCCATTGTGTAACACAAACGCCGGGCCTAGATCGCAAAGGCCACCGGGCGTTTTTTGCACTTGGATGCGGGCTAACGAAATTAAGACTAGAAGATTTGCACTTTTCAAAACAGAACAAATTGCGCATGATGTGTGGGAGAGTGTGTAATTCTCATGATCTAATGCTCCCAGATTTGACCCATCATCGCAAACTTGATCAGGGGCTTTTGATAATCGCAACGCTAATAACCAATATGCTAAAAATCTACAGCACGATGCCCGTCTGCCCCCGCGCTTGAGGCGACAGCGAGTCTGCTCTCATCTCCTTCGTAGCAGCTTTGGACAGATTTGATCGATTCTGCTGCGTCAGCTCTCTACCGCGCTCCGTCAGTTGTAGTTGTGGCATGTCTTTTCGCACTGCAGCGATTCCACCTTTCACGCTGCTCGCAGTGATTCTTCTGGCTCGAAGTATACTTGTAGCAACTCTTGATGTATCTCCGTCATAGCACACCACGTATACCTGCTTGCCAGCAAGATCGTAAGCACTGATACGATCGGAGGTGAAAGTAGCCTCTAGCTCCTTCCATTGAGTCTCGAGTATTACGGCATCGAGAAATGGGCTGGGCATGGAGGCATTGCAGCTCTGCAGCGGTAGGTTGCATGAGCCTGGTACATGAGCTCTGGCAAAATCTTCTGGTTTTCGCAGGTCAAGTATAACCGCCTCATTGTTGTCGCCTTGTGCTGTGCTGGTGAATTGCGAGAGTAATTGCGTGGGCTCCAGTTCCCAAGCGTCATCGTAACGGTATAGGTCGACTGCTGTGAGATTCTGTTTTCATGTCAGAATCATCCTGGAAAAGAAGAGAAGATAGCCATACTTCATTGTGGATAGGTGAGAAAGCTTCAGCACCAAGCTTGTCAAAATACTCGTCCACATACTGGATAGGGAGATCACAGCAGATGAAGGCACAATCGATGAGTCCGTTAGATCCAGCAAGTTCTTTCAGGGTGCCTGCCGCTTTTCGCTTGCTCAAATAGTTGAAAAGCCCTTCTGCTGTCAGTCGTTGATGTACGAAAAGACGATTGACGCACCTTTGAGGTTGAAGCCGGACGATGGTCCACAAATAAGGCCTTCACGGCAGAGCTGTAGGCTGAGGCTGAATGCGTCCTTTGAGCCAACTTCCTCGATAGCATCTACGGAATCGCGCCAAGGGAATTCGACAGGGGCCAGCAACGCAAAAGAACGGGGCCCGGGAACTCGATCGCCAGGGGCTGTACACACACTAAGCAGTAAGTTAGTTCCTATTTGAATGCGACAATGATAAGAACATCAACATACCCTAAGCGAAACACTGATGGATCCTGAGCCTTGAAGTATTGTCCCAAGCCTGTCATAGTACCCGATGTACCCATACCAGCACATATCAATCGAATGTTGGGCAACTGCTCGAGGATCTGAGGGCCAGTCCATCTGACGTGCGATTGCCAATTCTGTAGTATTTAGTACATGTTTGAAAGCGTTGCATCGCATAAATGACATACTGCGTCGTTCTCATATTGATTCAAGTTCAAGACTGATTCATCCTCTTCAGCCATCTTCTTGGCCCGTTGTATACCTCCGCGGCAATCTGTAGGGTCGGGTTGAGACGGGCCTCCGAACAGTGTTCTTTCAGAAAGTTCAGCTACTAGAAATCATGGAGACTCAACGGCATACTTACATGTCTAGCCCAAAGAACTGCATGAGCCGCAGCTTAGGGCCACTGGTCTTGTTGCTCAGGAAAGCTCGTGTGTCTTTAATCCCATGATTGATCCGTGAAAGTAGTGCAAGTGATATGACGGTCGATCCGCTCGAATACTCAACGACGGTCTTTGACTTTTCTGGCTGCACTCCTTTCTCCAACATATTCAGCGCCGGCATGACCTTGACGTTGTTTGCAGGATGCATGGACATCATTTTGGCGTGTATGCGAACGCCGTCATTGTAAAATGGGTTAAGGCTGGGTGGTAATTCTACCAGTGGAAGCATTGGTTGACAGTCCGGGTCAAAATAGTTCCGAATTGCATCGGGACCCGAGTAGGCATTCAGATAGTTTCGTTTAGCCATTTTTTTTGTATTTAGATAAAGTTGTTATGAGCAAAGCAAAAGGTATGTGACAGTAGAGAGGCTCTCCTCTTTAAACTGAATGCATTCACCGGGTCTACCCGACCAATGCGGACGAAAAAAAATGCACATCATATTTTGCTGCGTGGATGCGGCTCTAGGGGGCCATGACAGCCATCAAGGTTCCGAGAAAATAACGCTGCAATATAGTTGTTACATGATTACGGTATAGTCGGTGTTGATACCTTGGTGGTTTCTAAGGCATATTGAGCACATTGTGTCGAATCGAAGCCATCGTGTGAACAGGCGCTTTTTCTGTTTACAGGATAGCGTTGGCAGGGCGGTACTCCCTGTTCGCATCAGCATCCATGACCTCCAGCCAATCCGTTTCACATGCGGGCCCTAACTTGGCAGGTCGACATACCACGCTTGTTCCATGCATGCTGCAGTGTATTTCAAGGTGCTCAAGTGGCAGGCGGTCAGACCCTTCAAAAGCAATGTAGATTGGGCATGATGCACTATCCATGTGTATAGCCTGTTGATCGACAAACAGTGTGTCGTGTAATAGTAGTATTAGTACTAGTGCACCACTACTAGTGGCCTTGGCATCCAATGAGCATCTTAGTGGAGCAAGTTTGCGCACGTTTTACTGCCGTCTATTGACGCACGATTCTAGACTGCTGGAAGATTCTCTGAGCAAGTGCCGGCGATACTACATGGAGATGAACTATTTTCCAAAGGCCTGGGCTTGCAGAGACCGGTAAGCACCTTAAAAGAAATCGGTGCTCTTAAGCCCTTTAGTTCCAAGTGCAGTGCGCGCTGTCGGTGTACTTCCAGGCCCGGTGATATATAGCATCCCCTAAGAAACTTGGAGAGATTTGCAGTGACGACGGTGGCTGCCTTTTGCTCCTCTCTTCTTCAATCGAATGCCCAAGACTGACGCACCCTGTCTTGAGTACGCCATGGACACTAAGCCTACTCCCGAAATTGAACCACACCCATCAGACGAGGAAACTGGGCCGAGGTTCAACGAGCAAACTAACTATGTGCCGGTCAAGACTATCATTACTGTGAGAGGACTTGCATCCAATATTGTTCCCTGTGCTCATCAAACTAGATATTTCTGGCCTGCGCAAGTATTGACTTGCTAGCATTGTTAGACCAGACTACTCTTGGAGCAAGTTTAACCATTGTCAGCAAGGCTCTTGACGCTGACAGTGAGCGCGCATGGATTGCAGGCGCCTACTTCCTCACATCGACCTCATTTCAATTACTCTATGGCCGCCTTTCCGACATATGGTCTCGCAAAGTCGTCTTGAGTGTCGGCATTGCAGTCTTCTTTTTCGGTTCATTAGCCGCATCACTGGCACAGTCAGCCGTTCAACTCATCATTTTCCGTGCCTTCACGGGAGCCGGAGGCGGCGGTCTTGTGACAATCGCCCAATTGATAGTTTCTGATATAGTACCGCTTCGCGAAAGAGGCAAGTATCAAGGTATACTGGTATGTCACATGCTATTTATGTTGAAGAAAGCTATTCACATCACCATAGGGGGCTGTTGTAGCGCTGGCCAATGGAATCGGACCAATCATTGGAGGTGCACTCGCCTCACAAAGCCCAGATTCTTGGTAACATCTCCCAAAGAGACAAAGTCCATCATGTACTAATTATATCTTAGGCGATGGATATTCAGGCTGAATCTCTTCACAAGTCTTGTGGCTATTGGCGCTGTGACCTTCTTGATGCCATTACGCAAAGTCCACGGCGCATGGAAAGAGTAAGTTATTAGGTTCATCTCACAGTTCAATGCTAAGCGAACAAGAAAAGTAGCAGCTATCGACTTTTTTGGAGCTTCCCTAGCCCTTGCCGGCTCCACACTACTCGTGGTATGTATATCCTGTTTCATTCAGTGTGCTAAGGCTTACCGGTAACAGTTGGCATTGACGTGGGCTGGTGGTGAACACCCATGGGAATCTGCTCACGTTGTCGCTACTCTTGTCGTCGGCGTTGCAGTCTCCGCAGGTTTCATACTATGGCAATGGAAAGGTACCAGTGTGCCGCTAGTTTCACGTAAGTCAAGCCATCGTATCGAGTTAATGGATTCCATCATTCACCCTGAGATCTCTGTGAAGCACATTTACTGATCATGCTTAGTGGACATATTCACTTCAAAGGTCGTCAACGGGGCGATGTTGACAATGTTTGTCAATGGCTGGAATTTTCTTGTCCAGATCTTCTACATCCCATCGTTCTACCAACTGGTATACGGTTATTCAGCTGTCAAGTCTGGAGCACTGTTGCTACCTATCACACTCACACAAAGTAGGTGTTGTTAGTTATACTGGGAAGATCAGATGGTTGCTGATTTAAGGATAGCGCTCTTTAGTACACTCTCTGGTCTCGTAGTGCATTGGACTGGACGTTACCGGGAATGCCTTCTCATCGGATGGGCAGTATGGGCAATTGGATTGGGCTTACTATCAACGCTTGACAGCCCTTCTCTTGGAAAGCAGATAGGATACTCTCTTCTTGCTGGTTTTGGACTTGGAAACACACTGCAGCCAAGCCTGATCGCTGTCCAAGCAGGAGTCGAACGCAAGCACATGGCAGTAGTCACAGTAAGACATATACCTGCGCCTCTTCGACATTATTCCTCAAAGGCTGACATCGAGCACAGTCAACACGCAATTTCATACGCAACCTCGGCGGTACCCTAGGATTGGCAATTGCGGGAACCATTGTCAATAATGCCGTTCGTCATTCACTAGCACCATACGGACTCTCTAGAACGGAATTGAACCTACTTCTCAACTCGCCAGACCTATTTCGCGAGTCGTTCGGGACACAGCGTATGGATCAAATTCGCGTCACGCTCACCTCAGCATACAAGGAAGGCTTTCGAATCATTTTCATCGTGGGTGCGGCTCTCAACGCCATTGCCTTTGTCGCTGCCTGGTTCTTGATGCCTCAGGTAGAACTTGCACGGAAGGACGATGCTCAGCTAAAGGAAGAAGGGCAGAAGAGGCATGAAGAGAGGCGTAATAAATCCTCTAAAGTCTAGCATAGTTATTTGTTGCTCTGTCGCTCTTGTAATCAGCAACAAAACTCAATTTCATTCTCGCTAGTTACATTGCCACAATCAGCATGTTCGACGTGTACCATCCCTCAGGCATCCTTAAGCGGCCAATTGATACCCTTATCCTTCGCCCCGATGTTCCCCAGCCCCGCGCAATTATACATACCCACAGGGTTATTCTCCACAGCTCTTATGTATTGTAGATCAAGACACTGCTTGGTACCCACACTAGCCTCGAGTGCAATGCGCCCATCATCCATAGAAATCCAAGTCTGAGACTCCGCCTTGGGTGCGCATTCGCGGAGGTAAACGAGCGCCATGTCCTTCCACCCAGATTTGGGGCCGGCGTCCATGCATAGGGTTGTGGAGGCAAGTTGGATCGAGGTGCTGTTTGATGGTGCAGCAAGATACCACGTTTGCGAAGGAGATTTGGTCAGAGATTGGCTTGTGGATTTGACGTGTTAGCTTATGTTTACAACTTCGACGTGTTGAGGGTGCTTAATGAGAACTCACACTACAAGAGGTGCGCCTGCGATGCGCGATTTGGGAACGACAACGAATTTGGCATCTTGAGCTGAAGTGATGTAAACAGTGCGGTGCCCTTCTGGTGCCTGGGCGAAGCTTGTTACCACGAGTGCAAGGCTGAGGATGATAGTGGGCAACATTGTGATTCAGTGAAGCTGCTGTAAGATATTTACTAAACAAAGTACATCATGACATTCTTTTATGTGTTTTGCTGCCCTGATCGCTCTCGCTTGGCTAAAATCTACGCTTGATTAAAGTGTAGACATATGTACCGATGGTGGGGACGAAGCGAACGGCAGCTGTGAATGCGGGGAATGTCCTCCACAATATCTTTAATAGATCACTTATACTGTTCAATATTTACCCATTCATATCCTGTCTTCGGTAGTTACATGTTCATCGCAACCAGGAAATATGATTAATACAAGCGTTCCTGATCGCGTGACAGATCGAATGCGACGCTCTCAACGTCGAAAAATATGTTGCTTGATAGCTGCTTGGTACATACCAGCTTCCCCAGCTTTTAGTGAAATCTTCCACTTCGAAAATCACAAGAAATGATCACTCAGCATTATGGCAGGAAGTCAGCCTCATTGAAAGGACATCAATGTTTCCAGCGTTTCTGCATGAATTAGACTATTCATCCACTCTCCCGTTTCATCTTCTCCGTGCCGTCATCTTCATTTTGTGACTAATGATTTTCTTTCCCCACGGTATTTCTTTTCTCCAACATTGTTTCTGACATATGCAAACTGCAAAAAGCAAATGGATCAGTACCAACAAATTTCCCCTGAGCCCACTCGCGCTTCTTTTCCCATCTCCGTTTTGTTTTTACCCAAGTTTGATTTGTTCATAGCGGTTGCAAATTGCTGTGACATGCGTTATTTAATTTCCAGAGCTGCAGTGACTTCCTTTTCTTTCTTTTTCCACAACCACCACGTGATTAGCATGACTACGAATGTGAGTATAAAAGTGACTAGAAAGTATAGCCATAACCAGGAAGAGTACATGCGCCCACCGAGATTGTTGTTAAAATCGAAAAACGTGGTGCTGAAGAATGTCTGCAGGAACTGTTAGAAGGGAGGCGGCGACATGAAACTCATTGATGACTTACAGCAGTAAATGTGGCGGGCAGAAAAATCATTGTCATTGCGGCGATGATCTCCATTACAGCACTATCACGTGATGTGACAATGGCTACACTTTGCGAAGACCGTGCCAGGCTAGTGCTAGTACTGGCTAGACTGAGACTGGTCGCTGCATCGCGTTGAGCAATGCCGCTGTATATCTGCGACAATGAGAATGGCTTTTAGTACTATTTTCATCAAAAGTACTTACAGTCTGAACTAAAGCTTGACCTCTTTTAGAGAGATATTCAGTTCTATCATGTAGTCCCATATTCCAAGCGCGTAGATGTTCATGCGTCTCCGATAGTAAATTTTTGATATGCGAGATATCATTCTTTGGCTCACCGTGGGCCATAGCTTGTTGTCGATATCGATCTGTGACCTGGTCCAGGAAATCAAGCAAACGCGCAGTGCTTTTGCACGACCAAGCGATGTATGCAAGTTGAGTGTTTGCTGCATTTAGAGTCCTTGACAGTGCCGTGAAGTCAAGATTCGCCAGGTCAATGCTATCATGGTGATCAAATCGGATGCCTAGCGTTCGTTCGTGCCAGTAGATCTCGTCATGCCATCGGGTAATGACTTTGCCTAGTTCGGAAAGGTTATGCTGAACAATCATACTGGGAATTATAAAGGCAGATTCGTTTGCAGCACCTCCCTCGACATCGCGAGCGAAGCGGTCGTAATTCTCCGTTGCTAAACCATGCATGAAAATGTACATCTGGCGACTGGGGAAATGATATGTAATTGAAAGACCAGCGCATACATAGTTCATCGCGCCAGGAATAGATTGGATGACGAAACCTGTCAGAATGTATTTAGAGAGTCTCCCTCTTCATGTATTCGCCCACTTACTGAGATAGTTTTCCCGAGTATCATGAAGCGGTGTATGGGATAAGTGGGCGGGTATTTGAGGTTGTGTAAAGGAACTGACCAAGGCCCTTTGATCCAGCATACTAGGATAGACGTCTGGTATGCGTGCAAATGGTGCAATGAATGTGTACATTTGTAGAGACAGAGCGATTGGCGTTAGGCTGCCGTCATAAAGTCCTGCCCGCTGTGAGCAACTGGAGATTCCATGAGCGACTATCTACTAAAGCTAAGAATAGGTATGCGCACAATAGTTTTATTGTCTCATGTTCTGGTTGCTGTGAGGAACCAGGCTGTTTATTTGGTTGTGCTTGAAAATCATTCTGGATGTATGTCTCAACCAGACTTTTTGTAACCTGGGATTTCCGTGAAATACCGTCACTGCGTACCTCAATCAGCGATACGGGAGCGTTAGTATCTTCAACAAAGTTTCCTGCTTTGTGCTTGATCTTTGTTTGTGAAGATGGCGCTGCTTTGCGGATTGAGGTTCTCATCTTCGCCGTGACAAGGAGAATGTTCCGAAGGCCCTTTTGCAAAGTTTGAGTGAACAGGGGCAGAGAGGTTGGAATATTTCCTAGAAGTTTGTGTAAAGAAAGCAGATCGGAAGACATGTAGTTGAGGCTGTTGGACAGCCTTGGTGGGGGGCAGCAACAACTGGCGGCCAATGATTGGTGCTTTTCGACGAGAGCATGATCAAGGCAGAGCACGCTATACTCTTTGTGGGGAAAGTGTACGCTCATATTTCTGATAAGATGCGGGCATATAGACAGTGACTGTATGAATAGGCGCTGCGTAGGCAGGCGATTCACAAGACACCGCTCACTCATTGTGCAACTGTACAACTGCCAGCAATCAACCACAAACAAGAAAACGCATGCACACATCTAAGATGCCCACCTCACTGGAACAACAGTAGCTGGCACTTGCACATCTCATATCAATAGTCAAACCTACACTAGTTTGTTCACTAGACAAAGGTATTTTACGTCTGATTGCGCCAGCAGAGACACAACAAGACAGTTTGAGTAGTTGGTATCTAGTGCCTTGCATCAAGGTTCCAACACACCCAAATCTACATGGGTTGACATGATGCGCTCTGCCATGGGCATGGTCATCGAAAATTCTTTGAAATGGCCCAAGACCGAACCAAGAGCTTAGGGCAATGTACAGGGAGGCGCCGATCAGGGATTCAGCCGTAGAGGCGTCATTTACACAGTTTGAGCTAATTCCGATAGACTTATCACGCCAGTGTCACTCTCTATGAGCTGTTCAGGCGTGTCCCTTGGAACACATCTTACGATGGGATAATTGACGCAACAAAGGTGAACGTGGGACATAGTAGCGGTCGAATTGCAGCAAATTGACCCGAATGCTAATGATTGTATTTATCCAGCATAGCCATCAATAACCTGTCGTACCACGTATCCCCCACCCCCATACCATTAAGTTCAAGATAAGATGACTTCAAAGTGTATCTTACAGTAAGATGACCGGTACTCGTAGCGGGATAAGTACAAGGATTCTAAGATTACCACGCCGTGAACAAAGGTCCGACGCTATCGTATCCACCGCACTTGATCATAATAGCGCCGCAGTCAGGAATAACTGTTGGTGCCGAACAAGGATCAAGATTCTGCACGCGGGCCGCAATCGATTTAGTTTGCCAGATGACGCAAAAGAGTCTTCCGGCGAGACGCTTACCCATCTTAGTCGGGTTCGGATAGCATGAGTAAGTAGTGAGGCTCGGTAACACAACCATCCGACGACGAGAAAAAAAAGCCATCGCGGCTACTCAACCAATACAAAAAGAAGATAACGCAATGAAGCAAAGTACCATCTTTGGTAGATGATGGGGAAAAAGTAAACAACGACAACAACAACAACAAGACAATTTCCGACTCTCGTCCACGGAAATCATGAACTACGGTCATCAATAATCCCTCACATCATCTTCCCTCCCCATCACAGACAGAACCACGAATCTAGCACGGGAAACACTATCCCACTCACGTGACACAACCCTCATCTCCACAACTCCGAACCCTAACCCGACGATCAAACTCTAAAGCCCGTCCCCCCAATGAAAAAAACAATACAGCCCGCCCGCCTAACCCCCCCCCAAAAAAGAGAGAGGAAGCAGAGCACGGACTACAATTGTTTCGCTGCAGGTACCAACCGAGCTTGCGGTTCGGGGTGCGAGGAATCCATACATGAACGTATGCAGCCTAGTCAGGTACTTGCACACACGCGCGCGCGCGGAGTCAAGGGAACGCGAACGGGAGAAAAGCGAAGAAATGGGGGTTTCAAATAGACGAAGTGCGATGGAGAGAGGATGGGAATCAAGGGAGCGTGGGGGGGCGGGTGGTTCAGCAGACGATGATGATGATTTCCCTAGGGTACAAAGTAATAACGGCGGTAAAAAAAAATTTGGGTGATTACTTGCAGTTTGCATTGCGTGGATTGATGGATGGGTTCAACGGGTGCGGTGCGTTGGAAAAAAAACAAACAAACAAACAGATAGATGGATGGATGGATGGATGGATGGGGGGCGACGCGTATGGCGCGTCTACGAACACGCGCATACGCGTGTGCTGCGAAAAACCACAAAAAAACCAACAACCATCAACAATGTCGAATCGCCTCGTACGCGCGCAAGACGCACGAGAGCAAAACTCAAATACCCGCGATATTCCCCTTACCCCAATCCCCATGACCACCTTGCGCAAAACCATCCACAGGGTCCACACTAACCTTCCCTTTACGCAATCCACTCCCTCAGGTAACTTGTATCCGCCCCTTGCCTCTTCACTCGCTCACAAGCGGGACCCTTAACCGCGGCATCCCGCAACCCGCCATTTCCCACTTCCCTTGCGCGTACGTTGCCGTTGTAAAGAACAGGGAGCGGACATTATGATCGCTTTTTTTTTTGCGTACTGTGGAGAACACCCGCACACACGCCGAGGAGAGGGACCCGCAATACGATCATGCCATCGTATTTCAAGGGTGAGCACGAGCGCGGCGAAAGCGTCGCGAGGACCGGTAGGGTGTCTGTGGGTTTTTTTGTGCAAGAAGGGGGGGGGGGGGTCTGGAAAAGTGGGGAGGGAAGGGAAGGGGAGGGTGTGGTTTTCTATCGGCCCGTTTTTTGAAGAGTGAAGAGAGGAAGACGTGATTCATGCGGTGGTTTTGGTGCTGACTCATTTGATTCGTGAGGGTGGGAGTGGGTTGGCTAGGGAAGGTTTGGAGAGGGGTGGTGCTGGACAATGTAAGGGGGTGGGGGGTATGATTGGGTAGGGCAGAGGGGAGTTGGGATGATTGCAAGGCGTTCTTTGCAATTGGGATTGCTGGCTGGCCTTGAAGGAGAGAAGAGAAAAAAAGTGGCTGTGGTTGAGCAGGCGTTGCCAAACGCGATGGTACTAGCGGGTTTTGCGCGTATCTGTGTGTGGCCACTAAATAGTAACCATGTCCTTCCTTCCCAGGGCAAGGACCGAACCGATACCCCAAGGCATGAACTTGGCACTTTGGTAGAAACACAAACGTACATAGCATAGCAATAATACCTACATGCATATACATTGTTCTACTATGCCTTATACTTATTTTTCTTGTAAACCGTACTAGAGGTGGCAAAAAAAGAAGAACACGTATGAGTTACTTTACGCGTCTATCCTACCTTTTCTCGGTTCTTCCAAGACCCTGCCCAGGCAGTTTGCAAATACGAAGGTGAGGGGTGGGGAGTCCACACGGCCACACTTCTCCCGCCGCACTGGCAAAGATAAGACGAAGTAGTAGTGGGAAAACAAGAATTGGGATATACACAGCGCATAGCGCGGATAGACTCGTAATTGACGAAGAACACACACACACAAAAAAAAAACGTCGCGGGTTGGATTACCTTTTTGTTGTGTATAAAGGGAAAGATAATGCAGACAATGACATCATCACGCACGCGTCTTATCGACGCCCAACCTTGTCTGTGTGTTTGCAAGCCTCACCTTTTTCACCCTGCTGCTACTCGTAGTAAGCAAGTATGTTGTAGAGTTGCTGTACCACCAGAGTACCTTGACCTCGCCTCTTTCACACACACAACTGTATTAGTTTATCACGGTCCAAGCCATCGTCGTCCACGTAAAGTCCTTACGCGTAATTGGCCGTGTGCAGATCGTCGTAGTGCAGCAAGCAAAACGTTCTTGCTGCGCCAAAAGTTTAACAAAAAAGGTATGCGACAAATGGAATGGATTTGAACATGTAGGTACGGGACATGAGGGGAGGCGGGGGCAGTGTAAGTTGCAAGTTCAGTGCTTTGGTTGGTGCTTGGCGTGCTGAGGTGCCAAAGTTTGTTGTGCGTGTGCAGCGTGTTGTGGTTTTTTTGATGCGGGGCAAGTTGGAACCACAGTCAGAGGAAGAGAAGGGGTGGGAGGGACGACGTCTTGGCGCGTTTGGAGTAGAGTACATGTAATGCCGTCATTGCATGGATTGCTTAGTAGTGAGGCGATGCCGTTGATGCCGTGATAGAAAAGAGGGAATCCTCAGGGTTACGTACATACGTCATGGGGTAATACGACGGAGGGAAGCCGGACCCTCTTCATGGATGCCCATGTTGCAACTTTCATCCTAGTAAATGTACATGCGCGTAAGTGGCACCACACAACAACATCATCGCTACCATCATAATGCACATAGGGCCAAGGTTATTGAAGATCAGAAATACTTGTATTTGCTGTTCGCTGCGCTAAACAAGGACATCATGTCTTTCATATCCGAGAACAAGCTCTGGACTAGATGCGACTGAGATGCATGCATCCTAGATGCGAGATTTGCTGAGACCAAGGAAATTACTGCTGAATGGCGGGCGAACACTTCGCGTTGATTGCCAATATAACAAAACAAAACTAAGCAGAGAGGGTATCATAACCTCTGACAAGCGAGATGATTGGGAGCAAAAGAGAAAAAACAGAAAAAACAAAAACAGAACGAAGCCAGGTCGTTGCGCCAACGGTACGCCAGGTATTACGCGCTTGTAGTGGAAAAGTAGGTAGCGGGATGAAGGGTAAAAAAATAAGAGGTATACACGAGCTAGGCGGTAAGAGAATGTACAAGAAAAGATGATTGTCGCAACCGACAGGGATGATGCATGCAAGTCGTCTGTGCGTTGGTGGAATTGCGGGGAGGAGAGGCGTTTCGAAACAAAAATGGCGTCTTTGATGTGCGGCTGGTTTTACAGCGAATCCATGAAATCCATCAGCGACTTGCGGCGCCGGATTGCGCGGCTTCTGGCACTGGAACTGCCATCAATTTCGCTTCTCGGGCAGTCTGGGAGAACCAGTGTAGGCTCCCTCTCGTCTGCGCCGCGGGCAGTCATGCGTCCAAGTGTGGTAGAACGCTTTTGTTGCATAGTGCTAGTGCTGACATGCGGGACTGGGGGTGGAAGCTCAGGTGAAGGGGTCTTTCGTACAGAGTCGCCTCCACGAGACTTGGGACGCAGAATAGTAGACGCGCGGCGAATCTTGTTTTGGGCAGCGAAGTTTGCTGCGCCCTCAATGGGGGCTGTCTGAGGCGTCATGGGAGCCGGGGTGATGGGTGTAGGTGGAACCCTGCCGTGCAGGCGCGAGTCGAATTGCTTCTTGGCAGGTGTAATGGCGATCTTGGCAAGCGAAAGCTTCATGGAGATGGAGCGTAGTCGGCGGTGGGCCGTGGGTTGCTTCTTGATTATTGGTGAGGCGGGGCTAGTGGAAGAGTTTTCATAGGGATCTGAACTGAGGAAGGAAAGAGCGGGAGAGTTTGGAGTTGGCGGGGGAAGGTACGATTGGCGATGGCCTGGTTGATATGATTGTGATGTTGGGTATTTTGAGAGATCGAGACGTGAGCGCGATGGCATGTAGAGGGAGGAGCGGGCGGACGCGACTTCTCCAGCGGTTGACGAGGAGGGCCTTGGCGGGGCATCGCTGAATGCAGGCGAGAAGCTGCGTGTTGATGCAGCTTGGAAGGACGAAGAAATGGAGGCTGAGTCTGTGAAAGTGCTGGGTTTTTGAGTAATTGGGCTGTGGCTGGTCGAGGGTCGGCGTGGCTCGACAACGGCGGGGGGTGAAATGGGACGAGAGAGCGAGGGTGAAACCATGCTCGTAGTGGGCATGACCTTCATGGAGAAGCGCTGTGCCTCGTCTGCCTTTTGCAGCTTCTTTGCTGCTGTGATGGGAATGAGGTTGGCCACGGAGGCGGATCGTTGCTGGACGGCTGGGCGATCGGTTTCCATGTCGACCATCTTGGGGCGGCCGGCGTGGGCATAGGCAACGGCGACGGCCATGTCGCAACTGCGGCCCTTGTCCCATCTGGAGATTGACATTGTCTTTGCGGTGGCTTGAGTGGAAATGTCGTGGACAACGGCGTCTTCGTAGTCGTATTCAGAGTCTGAGCCCGAGGCTGAGCCATCGTCGGCAGTCAGGTCCTCTTCGCTTGAGAGATAGCGTTCCTGGAAAACTTTTGGTGCTTTTGCTGTAGGTGGGGTAGGCTGCTGCGAGGCGGGTGTGTCGATGCGCAGTGTGTCGGAAACATTGTCGCACAGGTTGGGGCTCGAGGCTGCACTGTCGGTGCTGCCGCGCTGGGGACGAGGCGCGAGTTCAGGCTTGTCAAAGGTCCATTGGGACAGCTGCGAGGTGACGGCGACGTCGACCATTGTTGCAGAGTGGAGTAGGTGGTAGTAGAGTGTGGTTGGACAGGCGTCAGTCAGTCTGTGGGTGGGAGGATATATGTATGTAGGCGTGGTCGGAATGGTCGACAGTGGGCGTTCCTTGGTAGGCGCCAGCCCGGCGGATGGGTGAGACTGGAGGTGCAGGGCGTTTGTGGTGTAGGCAAGAGCTGAGGGCGTCAGTGTTAGAGAGTGAGGTGACAGGCGATGGGCGGGTATATTATGGCGGACGATGGTGTGCCGCAGGCGGAAAAGTGTAAGAAGGGCCGGCGCTATATTATAGAGGGATAGGGCGTGGGTGGATATATTGCAGAGCACTCTCCAGCTTTGGACGCGGCCCCTGGCACGGCGTCGAGGTTTCAAGTACAACCACGACCGGGCACGGGCTGGGAACGGGCCAGGGAACCCAGCAGAGCCAGCAGAGCCAGCAGAGTCAAGGCGCGAGTCAGTGGGGCGGGCCTGTGCGCGATGCCATCATTAAACGTGCTGTCGCTGTCGCTCGACTAGTTGTCGTCGTAATAGTCGTTGCAGTGGGTGATGATGATAATGATGATGATGATGAACGGGGGGCACGAGCAGGCCAGGGCAGGGCCTCTGATACCCACACATCCACACACACACACACACACACACACACACACCTCTGCTACAGTGTACACCGGGTTACCTGCCACACCACTCAGCGCCGCCATCTCATTGCTGCGGCCAGCTGCTGCGTGTGCTGCGTGCGGTGCTAGCGAACGAGCGTGACGGCGAGAGCGGCCCTGAGTGGCTGTTGGCCCCGTTTCACGCCCTCAGTCTGCACACGCACACACAGCACACCATAGGGCCACAACGGCATTGCGCACTCGGCCTCCACCCACCCATCCATCCATCCATCCATCCATCAACCCATCCATCAGCCCAGAAACGAGCCCCATGAACTGCACCGTTCGTTCCCCAGCACCACCCGGCGTTGCGATGGCAATGCGACGAGTGGGCGGCAGGCGGCCGTGATCGCCATCCCTTCATCTCTCGTGCTCCTGTCTCGTCCGTTCTCGTCACGCTCGCCTGCCGACTGCAAGCGTCCCTGTGCCGGTCAGGGGCAGCGGCCGTGGATGGTGTGGGGTTGCGAAGAAGCTAGCCGACGCCATTGCCGGATTCGCTCCAGCATGCCGCTCTCAAGTCGTATTGTCTGCCCGCTCCACCCGTCGTGCCATTTTCCATCTCTTGGCTGTCTTTTCTCTCCGTTTGGTTGCTGCCATAGTACCGTGTGTGCTGTATGTACTGTATATGCTATCTGTTTCCCTGTCAGCTTCTGCATCTTTGTTTTTCCAGTCTAGACCTCTCTATTTACACATGTATACAAACACACGCACACACACACACACACACACACACACACACCTGTCTTTCCTCCGCTCCGCGCACTCACCAACTCACTGGCCCAAACATTGCTATCTGGCTGGCTCCGAGTCGAGGGTTGTGCCGCCGCTGGGCAGTTCAGGTACCGGGACGTGCTGAGGGCCTTGCCTGGCTGTGCCCTGGTTGTGGCTCTGGCTCTGCTGCTAGTACCAAGTAGTGAGTAGTAGTAAGTATTCTGCTCCTACCACTCACTAGTAGCATCCTCGGGCCCATGTCACCTGCAGCTGTGCCTGCCTACCTGCCTACCTGCCTGCACTGCGAGCGCCGTCACCGCCATCCCCTATCTGGCCTGTCGCCTGCCCACACCGCCAGCATGCCCTCAGACCCACCTACAGCCTCTTCGTCGACATCAATAGCCACTCCAAACTCTGCCCGAGATTGCTGTCCTCTGCTCCTCTGCCCACGCCCGGCTGAGCGCCTGACCAGACCGCCACATCAAGCTCGTCTCGCCAATCTGCCAGCTGCACACGTAGATTGCTCCACGCCCATGGCAACGCTTACGCTCGGAACTCAGGCCCGTGCCACCTTCTCTCCATTCAATCCCACCACCAAGCGCCCACTATCCATCGACCTCTAGCTCTATCCATCTACGTCGCCAGTAATTACTTACATTGTAGACACGCACACCCTCACATCTTCAGCCCCTCTACTCTGGCCTGCATCATCACAATCATCTCGTGTTGCAACCCGCTGCACTTCGGTTTCACCGCTCGCTTTTTCTTCTTTGCACCCCCGCCCTCTCTCGAACCGTTTGTGCGCCAGCACGCTGCAAACGCCCTGCGTGTTCCTTGTCCTGCAGCAACGCCACGCCCAACCGTACCGCGTGCTACGTACCCGAACAAGTCCCTAGCACGTACCTACGCACCCAAGTACCTATCTTCGTACCTACATGTCCAAATGCACTAGCACAGTACCCACCTCCCATGCCCTGCTGATCGCGGCATTAGTCACTCCACTGCCGCTTGACCATCGTCTTTAGCTCCCACTGCCATGCTGACGCTGCACGCGTTCCTGAAGCTCGCTCATTCCACTGTTGGTCTCAGCTCCATTTACGAGGCTGATGTCATAGCCGCCCCGTCGTTGCCTGCCAAGCCTCACCGCCTGACTCCTGGCCGTGGCCTGAGGAAGGAACCATCGCCCCACCTGCTGCTACTTAGTCGCTACATCCTAATACTTGCCTGCACTAATACTTAACTAACTCTCTTCTGCTTACTCACTCTCCACCCAGCCCTCTGGCTTCCCTATTAATACTACGCACATGGCTATACTTACTGACCACCAACCATGCTGACGGCATCCCATCGCCACACTCATCCCATCAGCCCTTTTCGTGCAAACAGCCTCGTGCGCCGTGTGACTCGGCAACACCCGACCAAGCCAGGGCTATTGTCTGTGAGACACAAATCCACACCGCTGGCCCCCCCCCCCAAACTCGCCACAATCGGCGCCATGTGTTGCAAGGTAGAATACGGGCACCACTGACCTGAGCTTTTTCGCTAGTAACCTCAGCGATGACAGCCAAGAGACATGGCATCTAGGCAGGCGTTGCGCTTCTTCCCGTGACAGGTGCCCCGAGTACATATCAGCTCGAGAGACCCTTTGGTCATGAAACTGACCAACCCATCTCAAGGCTTGAATCAAACACTAATACGCAGCAATCCACAGCCAAGTGTAGATGATACCTTTAAACAACAATCACATGCACGTAAAAACGGAACAGTTGGACTATGCCTACCCTCTGCTCGGCCTCGGACAAAGCAAATTAGCACCTAGATTGTTCTTGCTATCTCCACAGTATGCGATATTCGTCCGGATGTCATGGGCATGAACCTTAATGATACTTTCTTAGACAGATGAACATTTGAAATCATCCACTCACAGTTGACCAAATCTTTCCAGAACATGTCTAGCGTTTGCAACGTGACCTGACAACTAACCCCCGACGCGGAGTCTTCTGCCATCATTGCATCGACTCGACGAATCATAGCCCATGCATTACATCGGATCGATAAATCTTATTTCTTCGCCTACCAAATGCCCCCAAACCCTTCTGATATGCAGCTAAACGTGCATGGATTGTTTCCTCCATCTGGCCTAGTGCTCCTTCCTGACCCTGTAAGTAAACAAATCAAAGTTAGTCTTGTCGCCATCAAACAGCCAACCCCGCGTGTTTGCTCTATACCATTGCTCATGTCTGTCTACTGGCCACTGAACTCCTCCATCTGACGTGCTTCATCTCGATTACTCACCGTACATGACTGCGCAGCATCAGAATTCATCAAATCCACGTAGCTATGTATTCGCCCCGACGCCGGTGCTTACTACATGTCACCGCGGCCCTGCCGCTGCAAGCATTCATTTACGTCGTCGATACCTTGCTGGTCCATTCAGAGAGCGGTCAGCCCTCAACAGAAGACTACATGTATACATCACTTGAGGGGTCACATCAAGGCTATTAAATGGGACCGCATCCCCTACAGTCAGCTTTGTCGTTTACTACATCATTACCTAAACCATCTTTGTGCATACCCGTTCTCGTAGTCGACACTATGAGGTATTCCATCATATTCACTACGCTTGTTGCTAGCGTTTCTGCAAGTGACAAGCCGGCCGTGAACCCCGTAAAACGCCGACTGCATCTTAGCAAAACACTCCATTTTCTAACAATCTCCAGACACTGCTCAAGTCTCAAATCCTTCGTGATAACCTATTGGCCGGTGCACAAAAACTGGAAGACTTTGCCAATGTCACCCCAAACAAGAGTCGAAGCATGGGTAGCCCAGGACAGGTGGCAACCCTGAAGTGGCTCAAAGATAACCTCGATGCCCTCGACTACTACGACGTTTCCCTTCAGACATTTCCCTGGGTAGTTTCCTGGAGTGACCAAATAAACTCCTTCTCCATCAATGGCACTGCCCTATCGAATTTGACCTCTTCACTCTTTGAATATTCTCCCACCGCAAAAGTCACTGCCCCTTTGATCATCGTCGAGGGTGGATGCAACAGGGTATGCTTGTGAAACCACCTTGGTAGACCATTTGACTTGCAACTAATCTTGAAACATCCAGACGGATTATACTCCCGCAGTAGCTGGCAAGATTACCCTCATAGCCCGTGGGACGTGCGACTATGGTATCAAATCTGCTTACTCTGGTGCTTTTGGAGCTGTCGGATCTATTTTGTACAACATTGACGACAGAGGCCCTGAAGTTGGCACTCTGCTCGCGCCTCCTCGGCCTGAGGGCCCATACGTCCCTACCCTGAATATCATCAAGAATGTATCCACTCCCATAGTGGCGGCACTCAAACGCGGAGAAAAGATATATGCCAGTTTCGATGTCTACTCAGGTAAGTCGTTTATTGATTCGAGGAGGCAACATGACTCACACGAGTATCACAGACATCCGCAACATCACCTCATCGAACCTCATTGCTACCACCAAGTCTGGAGACCACAACAACAAGCTCGTTGTCGGCGCTCACTCGGATGGTGTGCTTCAGGGTCCAGCAATCAATGACGTTGCAAGTGGCCTAGTTGGGGTCTATGAGGTCGCCAAAGGACTGTCAAAATACAAAATCAAGAACGCGGTAACATTTGCCTTTTGGACCGCCCAACAGGCTGGCTGTCTGCCTGGCTCATCACATTTCATCAACAACCTCACTCCAGCTGAAAATGCCAAGATCCGTGCTTATTTGAATTTCGACCTGGTACGCATTACATTTCATGCTTTGTAGATGTGGTTGCTTATGTTCTGCTCTAGCTTGGCTCGCTCAACTACGTCCACCAAACCTATGATGGCGACGGCAAAGCCTTTGGCACGCCTGGACCCGACGGCTCCACTCAGATACAAAATCTCTTCCAGCAGTACTTCAAAGCTGCGGGAACAAGTACTATCCCAAAGGAGTACGACGGGCTCTCCGATCATGTACCTTTCGTCGCTGCTGGCATTCCCGTTGGAGGAACTTCGACAGGCCGAGATATACAGAAGACCCCAGAGCAGGCTACCATTTTTGGTGGAACAGCTGGTGTTGACTACGACCCTTGCTTTCACTTGCCATGTGATACAGTCAAAAATTTGAATCTGGACGCCTGGGTCCTTCACACCAAGGGTATTGCCGAGGCTGTTGCCACCTATGCCAATTCCTGGGAAGGATTCCCAAAGAGGACTAACAGCGCGGCAAAGAGAAGCGTAATCCGCGCCAGAGAGAGTAAAGAGAAATCACATGCCTAAGGGGTTCAGGTTAATGATACAGTTTCTCAACCACATGAAATAGCAAGGTTGCAAGACATATGAAGAGATAAATTTGTCAATATACAGCATACTATGCAACTAAACATCAAGTTGAAAAGAGACTTCCAACTGCAACCAAGTTCATCTTCTGGCAGCGCTTTGATATCCTGCATCTCCCAATGTACCTTCACCTCACCACATACTTCCACAACAGCCCAGCCAAAATCGCCATAGTCGCCACGCTGACACCACTACATCCCACCCAACCTTATTCACCTACTTTCGCTTATGATTCGGCTACCGGGGTTGCAGCCGAAGAACAAGGTCAGAGGAAACACGGCCCATATCCGCACAAAACCCCCATCCCGTCCTGTACGCACAAATTGCAAGACCAAGCAAAGAAATTCTCATTAATTAGCTTATCGTCTTCACCCGGCGGAGAAATCAACGCCCCAAAATTTTACCGGCCTTATCTTAAACCACATGCCCCCCGCCCCCATGACTTAATTCCACATACGATGTGCACACCCATCCCAAGCCGTTACCTGTCAGCGCGTTTGAAATATAGTGTTTAATAACCGAGTGCTCGGTAGTTGTGGGTCTGAGCCCGCAAGACTATTGTTTGAGACGAGTAACGGGGACCGTGTTCTTGGAAATTTGGAAATTTGAGTGTACGAGAGCGCATTTTGATAGCGGTTTTCTTGCGTCGTGCGAGCAGGGGTGGGGGATGGGGGGGGGGAGAATGTGCGGAGATTACTAGGAGTGTGGGTCAGGTGATAAAGATCACGTGAACACGTGTCTATATTGTGATTGCAGTTCCCACTCGACTTGAGCAAGTTAAGATATGCATAAAAATCGTAATGAAATCAGCTGTGATCGTCAATGATAGAACAGACTTGGAGACTTGGCTTGCTATGCGGCTATTCCTAATCCATACAAGCAGGTACAACATATCAAATCGCAATTTCTCGTACATATGATCATCAAGACCTATTAGATATCCTTGGGTTGACCAGTTCGGCGGAGGAATAGTATTCAATCAGCTTCCTACTCACGAATCCCTGCTGTCGTATGTTTTTGTGAGAAATTTTAATATTCTTTTCCACTCCAACCCAAGATCACGTGATGATCACTGGCATGTAGTGCTCGCTTCAAGTCTCCAAACTGTCTAGACAGCTCCACCCCACCCAACCCTACTGTCGGCACAGACTACTCCGCATCGCCGATCACAAGTCTAAAATAGTCCACCGTTTCAAGACATTAACCACCCAAGGTAATAACAGCAGCATCTAGATACACTACTTTCAGCTCGAAATCTAGAATGATAAAGGGGTTCAGTTGGCATCCCTTTCAAGCATTAATCTCTCCACTTGCAAAAATCAAAGAGCAAGGCGTGATAAGACCATCCAAGCAAACCTCCCAATTGTACACGGCATATGTGGGCCAAGCCGGGAAAAGCAACGAAAATGTTTGTTTGATGCGGCTGAAGGGTTCCCCGCGGGCCTTCAACTTCGCGTCTGGTTGTGGTAAAGCGGGAGAGCATCTACTTATTTATGTGTCACTATAGTGCATCCAACCGACTTTTTGTACCTCGAAACACTGCATAAGACAACAGCAGCACCTCTTGCACTTGTCTCCACGCGCCTCTCTCCCCTATCTGGCTCAGCGCGAATCCATGTCACGTCTCATGCATTCGATCCCCTCTCCCATTGTTGCTTTTCGGGGGGGGGGCTTGGGACCTGTCGGTGGTTCCAGAGTCGACATGCATGCCCACACCCCCTCAACACTACAGCTGTGTTTCCAAGATCCGTGTCTTCCGTGATGGGCGATTGTCCAGGGAGTTTTGAGTTGAACAAACGAAAAAAAAAGAAGGAAAGAAAAACTGAATCGTGAGCATAACATATGGGTGGTTGCCCCCCTCGTTGGACGAATGTAAACAAAAATCCCTCTTTTCCCACATGGTAGATCAAAATTTGTTCGCCCCCCAGTCAGCCTTTGGCTTTGGTTTTGCACATCTTCTTGTACAACATATAGTAGTCCGTCGGCGCTTGTGGCCGAACCGTTCGGTTTGGTTCGTTTTAGTCTCGACATCTACGTTTCTCGCCTACAAAGAAATATGAGGCAGCAGGCCATGGATGCCGGTGGGCATGGCTACGAACCTCAGTCGGCTCATAGCATGCCCATACCGCGTAAATTATGGGAGCATCCGGATCCAAAGTCGACGGCCATGTGGAAATTCATGCAAAATGCAAATGCTAAACATGGATTGAAGATGGAGGCAAGTGACTTGCCTCTTTATTTTGAGGTTTACAAGTATTCAGCCAGTATCTAACATATGAGAACAGACCTATCGTGATTTATACGCGTGGAGTGTTGGTCCAAATCGAACTGATTTCTGGGATGACGTATGGAAGATATCCAATTTGATTTATTCTGGTTCCTACGATCAGGTAAATTCTACAATCCACAACCTCTACGTCGCTCTTCGCTGAATACACTAGGTCGTCGATACTTCGATTCCCATGGAAGAAAATCCCCACTGGTTCCAGGGCACATATCTCAACTTTGCGGAAAACATTCTCTTTACAGCATCTGACACGGATTCATCGCTTTGCACTACTTTACACAAAGAAGACGACAAAATCGCACTGACAGAAATCCGAGAAGGAAATACAGATGTCGCGCATCTAACTTGGGGCGAGCTTCGCCGCCGCGTAGGCCTTCTTTCGAATGCACTGCGTGCAAATGGAGTGCAGAAAGGAGATCGAGTCGCCCTCGTTGCGTCCACTAGTTTCGACACATTCATTGTCTTCATGGCTACAGTCAGCTTGGGCGCGCTCTTCAGCTCCAGCAGTACCGACATGGGCGCAAAAGGCATTCTCGAGCGCCTCGTGCAGATTAAGCCAAAATACGTCTTTGTGGACGACTGGGCTGTGTACAACGGCAAGACGATAGATCTACGGTCCAAGATTAGCCAGCTTGTTGCTGGCATGCACGACGTACCGGAATTCGAAGGCGTAGTAACACAGCCCCGGTTTCGCGGCTGTCCAGCAGGCATAGAAGGGCTGGGCAGTACGCAGACACTCGCGACCTTTTTGCAAGCAGCGCAAGGAAACGAGGACCTTGTTTTCGAGCGAGTTGCGTTTCGCCACCCTTTTCTGATTGTGTATTCTAGTGGAACGACAGGTGTGCCGAAATGCATTGCGCACTCGACTGGCGGCGTGCTGGTCAACGTGTGTAAAGAGAGTATTCTGCACAAAGAAGTGACGCCGGAAAGTGTGGTGCTGCAATATACAACTGTGAGTCCTACCCTCTTTACCCATTCCTGCAACTAACAATGAATCAAAATAGACTGGCTGGATCATGTACCTCGTCTCCATCCAGATCCTCCTCTTCGGCTGCCGCAGCATCCTCTACGACGGCTCACCCTTCCGCCCAACCCCCCAAGGCTTCCTCTCCATCCTCTCCTCGCAGCGCGTCACAGACTTTGGCACATCCCCCCGCTTCCTGCACGAGCTTCAAAAAAGGAACATCCGGCCACGCTCGCTCTTCGACCTGTCACACCTCAAAAGCGTAGGCACAACCGGTATGGTACTCCCCGAAGCGCAATTCACCTGGTTCTACGACGACGCCTTCCCCGCCTCCGTCCACCTACGCAACATATCCGGCGGCACCGACATCGCGGGGCGCTTCGGCATGGAAAATCCACTCGAACCCCTATACGCAGGCGGCTGTCAAGGCCCCTGTCTCGGTACAAAAGTCGAAGTCTACAACGCCCTGATCCCCAGCGGCCAACCCGGTGAAGCAGTGCCAGACGGCGTGTCTGGCGAGCTAGTCGCCACGGCCTCGTTTCCCAACCAGCCCGTTTGCTTTTGGGGCGACGACGCCAGCGCGAAAAAGTACAAAGCAGCGTACTACGCGCGGTTTCCGCACGTCTGGACCCACGGCGACTTCATCCAGATGCATCCCGTCACGGGCCAGATATTCTTTCTCGGGCGCGCAGACGGCGTCTTGAATCCGTCGGGCGTGCGTTTTGGGTCCGCGGACATTTACAGTGTCATCGAAGCGCATTTTCCAGAGGTCGCAGATTGCATTGTTGTTGGGCAGCGCCGCCCCCACGATGCGGATGAGAGCGTCATGTTGTTTTTGAAAATGGCACCCAGATGCGAATTTCGAGAGGCGCTGGTCGAGCGGGTTAAGAGTAAGATTGCCGAAGAGAGGAGTAAGAGGCATGTTCCGAAGTTTGTGTTTCAGACTTGGGAGATTCCGGTACGTTTTCTTTTCTTTTCTTTTCTTTTTACTCTTCATCCCCTTTATAGAGAGGGAAAGGAGGTGCGTCAAAAAGTGACCAAAAAAAAACAAAAAACTAACATCCACCATCACCACCACCAGACAACTGTAAACCTCAAAAAAGTCGAACTCCCCGTCAAACAAATCGTCTCAGGCAAGAAAATTAAACCCAGCGGCACACTACTGAACCCCCACTCACTGCAATTCTATGAACAATTCGCAAACGTAGAAGATGTCGTTGCGAGACTGAATAAAGAAAAAAAGGTGAGGAGGAGATGTACATTATAGTTCGCCTCTCCCCCACCCTTTCTTTCTCTTTAATTAGCCCTTCATCGCAGAAACTTGACTGGGACAACTTGACAAATGTGGCTAGCAACTGATTCTTTCTTTCTTTTTTTTTTACACGCTTTTTCACGAACAACGATCGAGATGAATATGTAGGCGGAGAAAGCGTGTGGTTTTTTTCGATTCGATACCAAGCATAATGTTTGTCGGGGGGTTTCTGAGGCGTTTTATATCTTTTCCTTTCAGAAAAAAAAGGGATATTCCTGTTTTCTTTCTTTCTTTTGTTGGCTCGCGACTTCTTAACACTTTTTTGTCTATTGGTAATGTGGAATGATTGATTTTGTTGAAATGAATGATTTGGCATTGCTAGTGTGGATGGGGGGGGGGGGGGGGATGGTGTATGGGCAAAGATACAACAGCCAAAACACAGTTATACCATAGTGACTGGCGCGTTGATTCAATCCCAAAACGTGACATCATCAACTAGTCGTTGCATCCACAAAGGCATTTCCACATATTCACTCCCACTGCAAACGTGCTAGTAAGTCGCATATAAGGGCCATAAGCCCGCAACATTGCTACCGTAAACATTTGCAAAACCATGCAAGTAGAAAAACCCCATTTCCTCAAAAGTACGGCGTGACACACTCTCAACGAGAAATTTTTTGCCCTCGCCCATTTACGCCTGTAAACGCCCTTGATCCACTCTCTTGATCCCCCTCTGGCCATTCCCCCCATCTCTTATTTCCTTCAACAACACACCACCGTTGTTACAAATCGTATCCTAGTCGCGCAACCATCGACCCCACACTCAGATCTTCTCAGCAACCTTGTTCTCTGCTCACGCGTTAGCTTCGTGCCCATCTCCCCATTCAATCCCCCATTCAAAATATCCAATTCTCCTTCTAATGAGAAAGAAAGAAAGAAAAAAACATACTCTGCTGCGTCAAAAGAAGTCCGTATCGCTTCTTAATAGTGACCCTGTGCCTGCTGTACTTGTCGTCGGGCGAGAAGCGCGCCGGGTGCGCGCTCTTGCTGACCTCGCCATCAATCACTTTCTTGAGCGTGTAGATGCGCTTCGACGGGTTCGCCGGGTCGGGGATGTACATGAGATGCATGCTATGCGTTTCGTTAGCTCTGCGTCCTGGTTGTCTCTTCTGATTTTTTCTTGCGCGCGCACAACGGCGGCGAGGAGGGTATGCGACGTACGTTGCGGAATGCAGTGAGCGCGGATTTGCAAAGAGAAATTGTATATTGCGTAGGTGGTTGCGTAACGGGGAGGTGGGTGAATGGTGTAGCAGAAAAGCTGGTCGGTAGGTGTAGCTTCTGGGAAAGTTCAGAGTAGTCGGCATTTTTTTCTCGTCGGACCACCGAGCTGTTCCCATTTTCGCCAAGACGCGCGCTCGACCGCAACGTATCCCTGCAATGAATCGGTAGCCAATCAGATACCAGCGTGTTTGCACTGTTTGCATTCCCCCGATTTACCCAAACCTCCACATCATCCACTTCGCATGTTCGAGGTGCGCATCCCCGATCCCATATAGCTTCGAAGCCTCGTGTATTTTCCCTCCTCCTTCAGGTCCAGTCATTCAATTCTGTTTCGCGCTCTAGAAAAAAAAGAAGAAAATAAACTCCAAGGAGTTTTCAAGAAATCATGTCACGCCTCAACGCCCTCATCCTCCTCCTCTTCACCTTCGCCTACCCCATAACCGCCCAATTCGGCTTCTTCGACCAAATGTTCGGCGGGGGGAACCACGGCGGTCACAGCCACCACGGCGGCGGTGGCCACAATCACGGCGAAGCGCAGAACGTGCGGAGCGATAGTAGTTGGTACCAAGCACAATATGAAGGCGGTAAGTAAAACTGCTCTACTTACATCTCCCTCTCCCCTCTTCTCTTCTATCTACGCATACATTTTTTGGGGGGGGGATTTCCCATGGCTGATAATAAGATAAAATAGCACAATGCTCACACTACCTCTGCCCCGGCACACTTTCCTGCGTCCACTTCCCGCATCACTGCCCCTGCGCGTGGGAGAGTGTGGAAGATAAGGTTGAGCTTGGGAATGGAATTGCGGTTTGTGGATCAAAGGGTGGGTGGAGTGAGGGCGAGTTTGCGAAGAAGGTGGATTTGGCGAGGAAAGGGTTGCTTTGATCTTTTTTTAGTCGGGAGAGAGGGAGGGGGATACGTGATGCAGTTTTGGGGGGGTTTCGAATGGAATGAGATGATAGAAGATTGTGGTATAGAAATCGATGTCGAACCTCGTGCAAATGCGGACTTGGATCATACCAACAATATCATATTCACATTGAAAAAAAGAGGGCGTTCATGCAAGCCAAGAAAACGCCCCGGTAAACCGCTTGATCCAAGATCCCCACTAATATCTTAACCAAAAAACATTCATGCCCGCTTAGCATACTTGTACCGATATGCCTGCTTCCCATCCTTCGCATCCCTCTCATCTTCAATACCCAATTCCTCTCTCCCCCACTGCCTCATTGCTACCTTGCCCAACATCTCCCTCTCACTCTCCAGTTCTCTTACACTCTCACTCCACTGCCCATCGCGCTTGCCCACGAGCGTCTTCGCCTTTTCCTTCATCAATTTACTCAATAGCGCTGCCAGCTTCTCGTCCATGGCTTTGTTGACAGCCTCGTGATCTGCTTCTTTAGTAGCAAGGAGAGATTGTAGAGATGCGTTTTCTGCACGAAGGGTAGAAATGGTGGATTCGAGTGTAGAGATGGTGGGAGAAGAGGAGCCCGAGCGCGTCGACTTGTGCGTCTTGACTTCTTTACGGAGGGCCGAAACTTCTGACTTTAGAGATTTGATGTCGGCAAGTTGGGTGCGGATGATGCTGCAGAGACTAGTAATCTCCGTGACTTGAGCGTTGGTAGCCGTAGCGGATGAGTTGGTTGTCGCATCATCGCCGTCCACGGTAGAGTCGTCATCGTCTTGGCTCAGGACCTGTTGTGCTGCACTGTTACGCAGTGTCTCGACTTCTTCCTTGATCCGCTTGAGGTCTCGTGTTATGCGTCGCTTTTCGCTGCGCTCTTGCTCCAGGAGTGCGCCGGCTTTGCGTACGGCGTCTTCGGCCTTGTCGCGTACTTCGTCCATTGTGGTGTCATGTTCTTCAATCATATCTTCGTGTTGCGCTCGTAATTCTTTAAACTTGGTCTCGACCTCGGCCTTCAATTCCTTCATCTTGCTGAGCTTCTTGTCAATGTCACTGACACGGCGGTCTGCCTCGGCTCGAGCTTCTTTCAACAGATCATTAGCATCTTCTAGGTCTCGTTCGAATCGCTCAGCATCGCCTCTTGCTTGGGCACTTTCACGGTGCGCTTCTGCTAGCTGCTGACGAAGATTAGCATTGCCAGCTTCTAGGCTTTGCAAGCGGCCTTGGTAAGTGTTGATTCGATGCTCAGCCTGCTCCTGCTCCTCAATAACATTTCTCATCTTTTGATCCTTGGTTGCGAGCTCGGACTGCACAGACTGAAGTTGGGACTGGAGGGAACGTATGCGAGCCTCTAGCTCAGTGACCTGGCGAGGCTGTCCATCATTGGTAGTCTGATCGTTCCCGGTAGCCGTAATTCGAGCTCGAAGTGACTGAACCTCTGTTTCCAGAGAGATCGTCTGTTGAAGTTGTTGGTCTTTTGCAATATTATCTGCACGTGCAGAATCCAGCTGGGACTGGAGAGAGCTAATGCGAGATTCCAATTCATCAGGCTCAGTGCGCTGGCCGTGCCCAATAGAGACATTTTGCGCCCTCTCGAGTTCAGACTGCAGCGCACGAAGACGAGTGTTGAGCTCGAGATTTGTTTGAAATAATTGCTGCTTAGCTGCGGCATCAGCCTTCGCACACTGAGCTTCAAAACGCGCATTCTGCAATTCCCCTTCAAGCTTCACAATGCGTCGAGTCTGCTCGGAGGCGGTTGCTTCGACGGCAGACCAGATTTGATTCTTTTCCCGTGCCTCCTCACGTGCCAGCTTTGCTTCGGCTGTCGCCGTTTGGAGATTGGACTGAAGAGCATTGGCTCGTGCCTGAACCGAAGACAGCTGCTCGGCTAGCAGCAATCGTTTGTTCTCCGCATTCTCGTCCGTTTTATCAGACCGTTGTGCCTCTGTGCCTTTCAAGTCTTGGACCTCTCGCTCATGCGAAAGCTTAGCGTGCGACAACTCGGCTTGCACCTCGTCTAGATTCTGGCCTTTTGTCTTGATCTCTTCAGCAAGCTGTCTGTTTGACACTTCGAGATTTTTCCGCTGGTGCTCAATTTCTTCAAGCGACTTCAACCGGGCATCAGCAGCTGCACGAGCTGCATCATGATCAGCACTTTGACGCTGCATGCTCTTTTCTAAGCTCGACAACTTTTCCTTATGTTTGTAATTCTCAGCACGGGTGCTTTCGAGCTCGGAACGGGTATACGACAAGATGGTTTCGAGTTCCGTGATGCGCGACCTTGAAGATGATTCTTGCTGTTCGAGCTGGTGCTGCAGCTCTGCAATCTTGTTGCGGGCAACGTCCTGTTCGTTCGTATCAATGATGGCCGAAGTGTGCCGTATGACGGTCTCTAGAGTGGGTTTCCGTGGAGTATCATAGTCCTCGACAGTAGGTTGAAGCGATCGCGCTTTTGGTGGTGAAGACCTAGGAACTTGCAGGAAACTACGCCGGGGGCCATGCAGTGGTGTTCCGGTAAGGGCGCCATCCATTTCCGTGTCTGGAAGGTTGCTGAGGAAGCTGCGAACCTTTTCATCATTCTCCATTGATCGTTCCGACACTGCTTTGCTGTGCCGGCGCTCTTCCGAAGAGCCATTTGCGCGCCTGTTGGGTGACACGGTACGAGACGGCTCGTCTGACCGTTGCTTGGGCTGTTCGACCACGACTACCGGTTCACCCACCTCGGTCGCCTGCCGCCCTTCGCTGCCGTCCGGTATAGCATCCATCCGTGCGGTCGGGCGCTTGGTGTTGGCTTCTTTCCGCGACTTGATTTGCGCCAGGGGCAGATCAGCCGTCATCCAGTAAGTCATGTTCATAGTAAAGTCTTCTGGTCCCTCGATCTCGCTTGTGTCTACACGGTCGACGGGCGGCTGATGGCTATGCTCAAGCTCGGTCGATTCGAATGTCGAATTGAGGCCTAATGCGTCTAGATCCATCTCATACTGCGATCCATCTTGTGAGGGCGGACGCGACGGGCTGCGTTGGGGCGATTGAAAACGCGTCGGGCTTGCCGTGTATGAGGAATGCGATGGCGCCATTTTTGGTGGACGCGTTGTGCTCACTGCATTCAGATTAGGACTGTGGTGCGGGAGCGGATAAGAATTGGGCTGATATGGATGTCTGTTTGTTGTGGAAACGCATTTCTAGTCTAGTGTCATGCACGTCCGGGGTTAAGGAAGGGTTCGCGCTTATTCCCGGCGCGTTTTGACCCGGTCCCACGAGGAACAGGTGTGGACCCTTCTTGTCTGGCTCCCCACTACCATTGTACATGTGTATGAATATGAGACTGCATAGACAGGTAGCTACATGCACCTCGAAGAGCGTAAGTAGAGTACTTAGAATCAGCACATTGTTTTTGGATTGTGACAAATGGAGAGAGAAGCAAAACATACATAATACCCCCACCATCATGTCAACTATACTACCGAGAGTAAATGCACAAAAAGATAACAACCCCACACCGTTTTTGCGGCCAATCAGCCAATGCATGCGCATCCAAGAAAAAAACTCCGCCCAGGCTACAACAATGCGTAAAATCATCAAGTAACAGTCGCTTCACATGGCCACGGCTTCGTCCAGTTAATTACTCATTTGCAGCCGCCACACCGTTTTCTGCGCCTCGCAAAGCACCCAGCGCCCGTTGCAACTCTTCCTCTGCAACCATGACTGTACCTGCCCTCGCAGTGCTTAAATAGCTCATCTCAACAGGATCCTGCAGCTGGCCCGTTGTCTCGCCCACTAGCCGACCCGCCACGCCACACACGATACCCGTACTCTCCATGGGCAATTCCCTCAGATCAAGCGTAATAGGGGTAAGGAACTCGTCTCTCGAGCCCAGCAAAGTATCTTGGGCAAAGTGCGGTAGTAGTGTGTGATCCAGGAGCAGGGCGGCCGATTCGGTGTCGGTTAGCGTGAGGGATAAAAATTTCGGATAAGGCTGTGTAATGAGACATTTTACAAGGCCAAGATGGAGTGCGTCATCGGCAACAGTGGTCCTGCTGTTGCGGTTGCGCGCTTGATTCATGCCATCTCGGCGGCCTGCGCACTGCACCAGGCGGATGCTAGAGTCTACCGTCGGTACGATGTTGCGGCGCTTTAGGGTAGCAAAAGTCTTTGTTTGCAGTTCGGAGATGGTGGTTGGGGGTGGGCTCCTTGGGGGTTGGACTTCCAAGGAAGCAGCCGAATGTTTGCGGCCAGGCTGGAAGGAGTTGACATACGACGAAGTGTCCTTTTCGAATTGGAACCCGCGCTCCTCGAGTGCCTGCACGACTTGAGAGCGGTGCCGAAGGGGCACGAGAATGTAGTCGGAGAAGTAGGTTGTGATGAAGAAGATGGGTCTAACGTTGCGTCAGCCTTGGATCGTCTTGCATGCAACAATAACACTCACATGCCCGCAAGGGCAAGAGGACTCGTCAGTTCAAGGACACGTTGGCCAGCATCCAGTCCTTCGCCGTCGACTTGCATGACGACAAAGTCGTCCGGAGTAATGTTGACGGATTCTCTGGACTCGGCATCGAGTAGAGCGAGGACAGGTACAAACAGTTCATTGGCAAGCGCCCTCGAGCACACGATAGAACATTCGACTGGGGTGATTGAAATGTTTACGAAAGGATGCTCGCAGGGCCAGCCGTTCAGAGGCTGTACAGCACCCGAGCCATTGTCTAAGCCATCGCGAGTTGCATTAGGCAACACTAGCTGGAGGATGGACTGAAGAAAGGTACGGTAGAGGCGCAATGGAATGTGTATCAGAGCAAGCTCTGTATCCTTGGAAGTGATCATGTTAGCTAAAGCCGACTTGCGAGGGAGAAAAACTTGGTGCGGCAGGGGATGATAAGACGTCGACCCTGCGCAAAGGCGTGCATGAGGGACCCGCCACCAAGGCCGCCCCCGATGTAAAAGGCAGATTTTTTTTTCTTTTCTTCCCTGCAATGCAGCAAAAGGAGCATGATAAATGGAGAATCGACGTACCAGAATGCGGATGTTGGCAGAGAGAAGGATTAAAGAAGACTCCATTACGCAGGCCAGCGGCAAGATAAGAATAGTAAGACGGCGATGGTGGTGATTGATCGCGTGGTGGCAGGGTGCCTACCTGCAGCAGTTTTCCGATTTGGTAAGTCGTACAAGACCAAACAGGCTGCTAGCACAATGGGGCAAGCGTTTGGGGATCGTGGGAAAAAAGCAAGGTAGGCTTTTTTTTTATTCCGACGCTATCACGAGAAGGAAGGGTAGATGCGGGGGTGGGAGGTAACCAGATTATCGGTTGATGTGTTCTTGTCCTACGGGCCAGTGCGAAGTGTCGTTTTTGAAGCCGAAATTCATCCCCCAAAGTTTGCTGAGGAGAGACGAGTCAGGTGGATGATGAAAGCAGGAGTGAGAAGAGCAGAGGAGAGAGAGGCAGAAGCCGCTGTATGCGACGGCAGGACGTCAGAGTGGAGGGCAAGGGTAGGGTAGGGTAGGGGGAGGTCAGGGTGGTCAGGGAGAAGTCTGGGGTAGGAGATGCAGGTAGCGTGGGGATGGCTGCGGATTGGAGAGGTGTAATTGGCTGGTGGGCTGGTCGAGGGTAGGAAAAGGGTCGACGAGGGCTAGGGGAGGGTTAAGGTTGGTGTTCAGGGCAGGGAGTGCAACGCGCTGGCAAAGGCCTTGGACGGCGTGGGATGGTCGGTCGGGTCCGAAACAGGCGCGGCGCGTAGGGCGGAAATGGTGCCGCTGACGTCGATGTTGAGGAAGCGTGGGGGAGAAGGTTGGTGTGTATGGATGGATGGATGGATGGATAGATGGATGGATGGGCCTGTACGTACCGGTATGGGTGCGTGAGAGGGAGCCGGGGGGTGGATGGGCGTTTTTGAGGCAGCGTCGACGCTTTTGTATCTGGCGCCGACATCGATATCGCTAGTAAACTGTGACTCGACGAGGGAGAGACTCGGAGAAATTTCCACGCCCGTCCGCACCATGCCCATCGTAGAACCGCCATGTCCTGCGACACAAAGCAGCGAGTAGTCGAGCAGCACATTGGACATGAGCATGGCATGAGCCGTGTTCTGTATTCACTTGGGGTTGCACGGCGCCATCGTTGCAGCAGGCGGTTGGAGGCCCTCTGGCCTGGTGAGAGGAGCTCAACACCTACCACTCACGACTACAAAAACCACTGCTACTACTACTACTACTACTACTAGTATGGCCCCACAGCCATGCTATCTATCTTGCTTGACTCGGCACTGCGATATGTATGCGCCCGTGCTACTACTAGTCGCCATGCTCCGTCCCATGTCCATCCAGCGCAGTCCCCACTGTCCCGTCACCAACCGAGGAGCGTCACCGACGGCCATCTACAGACACACGCAAACACACACTCATACATAATATCAGTACTCGGCCCATGGGCGTCAGCTTTGGAGTGCCGTCTCGTGTCACCACCACCACGCCTACCCCGCATCCACGCCCTCATGCTCATCTCGTCTGTGCGCCTCACACCGCAGCAATGACGAGCACACGACTCGCTCCATGACGTGCTCGCGCCTCCAAGCCAACACCACGGCTACCTGCAGCTCGGGAGAACTGCGTTGACAAGGCCGACTGCCGTAGTACATGTACCAATACTACACTACCTACACTACACGTACGCTTGTACACATGTACACCCTCTCAAGACCCTGAATAGGTCCGATTCCATCCCTCCTCCGACCCCACTACCACCACCACCGCCATTGCCATCGCCGCCATGCTCTACTGGTATCGTCAACTGCATATGCACTGCATGTTTCAGAGTCTGAGAATAGAAGACGTAGAAGAAGAAAACGCTTACGCAGGGCGTCCTCTGCATGACCAGCGTGGGGTGTCACTTCCAGCTGCCATTCTGATTGCACTCGCTCTCTCTCTACCCCTCGCCAGCGCATCCTTCGACTCCGCTATTCCCACCCATTGCCTTGGTGCCTCCACTCTCAACGGATGTCGGGACACGACCCGCTGTGCATGCCATGCTCTGGATCCCATGGACCTTGCATCCAACGCTGACTCTCTCCAAGCCAATCAATGCCGTCCCCACACAAAGACGGTGGCTTGCCCAATATGACTACGCCCAACCATTGCACTCCACCACGGTACCACCGCAGCACCGACTAGCCATGCAACCATTTATCTTGCAGCAAGCCCACCGTCGACTTCTTTGCCGAGGCTTGCTTCTCGTGTTCACCCTATATTGCACACAACCCGACTGGACACTAACTTACTCCCTAAACAACTTGCCACCGATCACCGATAGACGACATGCTGCTTGATTAGACAAATGCCGCACTAAACAACTCGTGACATGTATCTCGTGGCACAAGCTCATTCACCAATACAAGACGACCCAACTATCGCCCTCAGCGCCAGAGAAGAAAAAGAAAAAGATAGAATCCCCAAAAAGCTCCATGAAGCGTCGTGGCTCTAACGAATAGTAACGTGTCACCCAATTGTAAAGCGTTGGAGGGGAAAGCTTCCGCACGGCACATGAATGGATATGATTTCCAAGTGTCAACACGGATAAATGATATCCACCAAAGCGGAGCCTTTGACTTTGATTGCAACCGTTTTGACACTGGGAGTTCGCTTTCCATGTCGTAGAAGTAATGCGGCCTTGGTTTTGGAAAGAGAGGGAGAGCGTCCGTCTTGAGCTCGTCTGAGCCTTTGCATTGTTAGTCATGTCTCAACATCTCAAGCAAAGCCACCCCGAACAATACAACTGCCCTAGAGCTTTGCTTTGCGTTTCCGCCAGTTGGACTCGTCGTACATCGTTCTTCAGTCGCCCAAATGACATACATAGAAGTGCCCTGGCGGTTTTGCTTGGTAGAGGAAGTAGCGAAACAATGCCTCCAGGCATCACCCGAGGCTTTATAGTTAGCCAAGACAACACAAGAAGCTTATTCTAGCTACCAACCATAATTCAATAAGAGATTAAGATCTTCTCTAATTCACACTACATCTCGGCAAGTGTACGGTAAGCTAGACGCACAACCATCAAGGTGTAAGTATTACGATGCTCGGTGATTTCAATTTAGTAAAGCCCCGCGCACATTCCTTTCGCAACCAGAGTCTAGCCTATAAGGTTCAAATAAAGCTTTATCACGGATCCATAGATACTATAAGAGAAGTGTAAGCAATAACAAGCTATGGTGTCGCAGTTGATAACGAGTTGTTTATAGATACGCCGATGCCCAGAACTCGAACCACCACGCGCAACGCATTCAAGAAGGTAAGCAGATTGGTGCAATCTCCAATTCTCAACCTTGCAAAACTCAGGCTATGCCATTATTCAACGATTGCATTCATGCTAACATAATCCCTAAACGACGAACTCTTCGTAGCTGGGTTGCACGACGAATCAAGTAGTAGACGCAGATTGCAGGATTTCACTGAACGTCTCTCTAAGCCAAGTGCTATCCAACACCATTGGCAAAGTGCTCCTCCGCACTGGATCAAGCTCTAGCATCGCAGCAATAACGATTCTCGCTTTCTCAAGCGGTATCTGGCACAGCAATCGATCCTCATCTTCACTCTCCCCACACACCCTCTGATCCCCAACTTCCTCCATATAAATACCGAACGCTTCATTTTCTTCCAGTCCTCCCAGTCTCATCTCTGGCTCCCAGGGATACACACCTAGCCACAACCTCACAAACACCACAGCAAGCGACCACACATCCGCCTTCTCCATATCAAAAAACTGCTCTCTATGCACTTCCGGGGCCATAGTAACCGGCGTCCCAATCCAATTCGCCCAGCTAGCGATTCGCGCGCCCGTAAGCAAATTCCGCGACGCAGCTGCGCTGCCAAAATCAATCACTTTGACCGTACCGTCCCGCGCCACCATGATATTTTCGACCTTGATGTCGCGGTGCGCAATCCCGCGTTCATGCATGTGTGCAACGGCGCCAACGACTTGCGTGAACAAACAGCTTATGGCTGAAAAGGACCATTGTCGCTCGGCCCATCTGTCGTAATCGAGAAGGTCTAGGAGGGCAAAGGGGATGTATTCCATTTCCAATTGCCAATAACGACTCATGCCGGACGAGACATAGTTTAACGAGTGCGTTGCTGCGATGTTAGGGTGGATGAGGGTGTGGCCGATCCAGTACTCGTGGTGGATCCGGTCTGGAGTTGTGGAGTCTGGGAAGAAGCGCTTCAGCACTGTTGCGGATGAGGTGGAGAAGAAGACTTGGCCATCTGTGCCCTCCCCGACTGTGTTGTTTTCTTGGAGATTGGGGGCTAGCTCTGGGTAGATGGTGTTTAGGTCAGCAAGACCGGGGTTGCATTGCCATGGGATGGAAGATGCTTGGGATTGTTTGAGGATTGAGAGGATGAGGATGGCGCTGAGTGGGATTGAGAGCATGATAGGAGAAAACAGAAGAAGCTGGGTTCGGAAGGAAGTAACGATAGCGAAAATGTACGTCGGTTTAGTGACTATTTCGAAGCTGGTCGCAGCTACGCTCTAAGGCGATTAGGAACTACTACTACTCCATTATGCATACCACAATTCGTCATGATGCTGAGCTTGCATCGACTACAGACTTCCATTTGCGAATCTCACACTATAACAGGGGTCTGTGAGGCTGATTCATAGTATCCTTGCATGGATCTAGGCGGAAAATAGAAAAAGCCACCCGCATTCAGACGCTTGAATAGTAAACACAAGCTTCACAGCACACAATAAGCTCACGCTACTCTGTGCTGACTAGGGATGCTGATGATTAGGTTGCGCTGTAACAACACCCCCTTGTAATCAGCTGGTTATCAGCTACTACTTACAGCTGGCATGATAGTTTCCAACCTATGGTGGGCCTCGCCGTTGAACCTGGTTAAATGTGCACGTCTATCAGAATCCTATTCCAACCACGTCGCCGTCCTCCGGCCCGAATACGATGCTGGAAGAGCTGAGCTTCAAATGGAGGTTCAGCTTATATTGCCGTCAAATTATCCTCAGAACTAAGCTTTTCAGGGTAGGAGAATGTGTGAGGCTGAGTGACAACCGTCAGCACGATATCTCGGAAGGATCGGGGCCCCCACCACCGTGCAACTGAGACTAGGCCTAAAGCGGGAATTTAGCATCGCGACATCATGAGATTGAAGGCCTAACCGGATATTGTCATCTCCGGAATCGCGCATACCGCCTGAAAACTAGCTATGCATATAGTTCACTGTAGTAATTATCCGCATTGAGAAGAGCTTATCAGCTACGCTAAGCGGTATAGGAAGCCACTCGTGTGTCGGTTTGTAGAGTGCTGCGTAGTCCTCTGTGATGGCTGGATTTACATGCTGTATGCAATCCAACGAATATCTCATAGGACTAGAGTATGGGAGCTGATAGAAGCACTGTCATAACATGTATCTTGCAAAAGCCCTTATCACGAAGTGAGCAGGAAGATCGAACATCTCAACCGATACAACGACACATATGCTTTCAGCATCAGCACGGATGTCGTCATCACCCTTGATCGAGTGTAGCTGGAAGTCGAGTAATCAGTTTCATCCGGAACGCTGTGCAGAATAGCCGATACGAAGGCACTCAGTCCAGACGCTAGAATAAGTAGCGTGCATGTTACCATCACGGTATCCAGCTCAAAATAGAATATAGGGAAAAGAGAAGTATATATTCAAGTCGAACACCCTGCCAGAAGACTCAAAACTCACAGCTCACTCCTCGCCTCATCTACCTCTTCTTCCATCTCGCTCAGTGTAACCTCACCAGCAACCATCTCCTCCACCTTCACCATGAAGTTCTCCAGCATTGTCTTCCTCCCACTTCTGGCCGGCGCGGTTTCGGCTGCTGCTATTCCAGCTCCTGCTGTCCTCGCCGAGGTCGCCGTCCGTGAGGCTAGCCCTCCCCACAAGACTGCACCTTTCAAGGAACGTGAGGCCAGTCCTCCTCACAAGACCGCACCTTTCAAGGAGCGCGAAGCAAGCCCACCCCACAAGACGGCACCATTCAAGCGCAGTCCTCCACACAAGACTGCCCCGTTTAAGAGGGACGCTGTGGAAGCTCCTTGGAAGCGTAGCCCACCCCACAAGACTGCTCCCTTCAAGCGGGAGGCTAGCCCCCCTCACAAAACTGCTCCTTTTAAGGAGCGCGAGGCTAGTCCCCCTCACAAGACTGCCCCCTTCAAGAGGGACCCCAGCCCTCCCCACAAGACCGCACCATTCAAGCGTGAGGACTAGGGTGGCTCACCTTACAAAACCGCTTCCTCTAGGCGCACTGCAGCTGCCGGAAAGCCACACAAGACTAACTCTTAGCCGAGTTCAAGATATCGTTTTCAGTTCAAGCTTCAAGATGTCAAGGAATAACTGGAGGGATAAAGGCTGAGGGGAGCTATTTTCATATCACATAGATGAGCAATGAAACATATATGGAGATCTTCCGAAGCGGAGTTTTGAATTAGTGATGTGACATAGTAGCTCCTATATATGACAACCACTTTGAATCGTATCACTGATACAACTGCGTTATATAACGCCTAGCCCAGATATCTCCACCAGCCGTAAGCTGTGCAATAACCGCGTAATGCAGCGCGAGAGCCAATCCATATTCGACTCCTGTTTGCTCACTCATAGCCCAGAACCCATTGAACGGACAAGCTCCATGCTCTCTCCCCAAAAGTGAGAGATATCATTGCCAAGTACTGTAAATAATGCGGTATGAAAATTTCACAGCGTCCGAAACTCTACACAGTAATGTCCCGTCCCATCAACCTCAACTGTCCAGTAATCTCTTCAGGGTTCTTATCACCGACTTCGCGCTGCAACATCGGCGTCCAGTCAAGCACCAGATTGCGCAGATAGTTCAGGGGAAACGGGACGTGATGAAAGAGTCTGCCGACGAAATACGCCGATTCGACCATGTGTGTGGTGTGTGCTAGCTGATATGCTTCATACCGCTCTAGCGCATTCGCAACCGCGTTTGTGTCGGAGAGGTCAATCTTGTATAGACTTTGCGCGATGAAATATCCGTCTGAGATGGACATCCCCGCACCGTAAGCTGCGTAGGGAGAGGTAGCGTGGGCTGCGTCTCCGGCAAGACTCATGCGGCCCTTGGACCATTTCTTGAGTGGGACTCTGTCGCGGATTGGCCACATGGTGACATCTTCCGCTGGGGTGCTGTCCACTAGTTCACTGAGGGGCCCCGGAAACCTTTTGGAAAGCATCCTAGCACGGCTTTTGAGGCTTTCTTCCACAGGTTTGTCGTCAGGCCATGACTCGACGAACCACCACTGGAGGCCTTTGCGGCCCTGGCTTAGAAGAGGTCCGTATGTGCCCTGGACTTGGGGGTCGTGGGTGATGACGCATTCGTTGGGGATGACACCATCGGCGGTGTCAAAGGTGAAGCCGCCGATAACGTGGAGGTCATGGTTTCTTCGCGGACTTTGACCCCATAAGTGAGTGCGGACGGAAGAGTCGATGCCATCGGCACCAATGACGACAGCTGCTTTGACGACAGTACCGTCTCCTAGCGTCATCCGAACACAATCGCCAGTGTCTTCGAATGAAGTCACTGATTTGTTGAACTCCATGACGCCCTCAGGGATAGCTGAGAGCATTCGCTTGTACAGATCCGGTCGCAGAAGCCCAAGAAAGCCGCCGTCATATTTCTCTACGACATCGTCCGCCAGCCGTACTGTAGCACGTACATGTCCACTGGGGTTCCGAAATGTGGTTGCAGGCGAGGCAGCTCCGAGATCCGTAGTATTCACGCCCATGCACTTGAGGGCGTGTATGGCCGGTGGCCATAGGTTGAGAATGTTGCCTGCTGGTCTGGCATAGGGATATCGTTCATACACCTTGACATCGATGCCGGCTTTGATGCATCCGAGTGCTATTGCCATACCAGCAGGCCCGCCACCAATCACCACGACTCCGACGTCGAATTTGGCGTCTCGTGCCATCAGTCCAACACAGTAATGGTGAATGGAAAGATTGCTGGAATATTGGTATGAAATCGATAAGGGCAGACACCCGGGAGGATCAAAAGAATAATACAAACGATGGTAAGACCAAGAGATTTATACAGTCTTTATAATAAAGACTGCTTCTTGTCATACTAAATCATACTAAGCTGCACCATCTCTCCTCTTTCCGAAGGATCAGGATCGGGATGTGGCGACCCCATTCCCCAGCCCATGAATCTCCAACAAGCGACCCCGCATTCTTCCAGGTAGCTCAGCCTCTCCTGCATTGCCGAGCCCAGATAAGACGCGTAGCCAACATGCGCGTTATGCGATGCCAATGGGCTGAGAAGCTAACGAGTTGCCGATGCATGACTAGGGTGGGGTTGGATTGGTCGCTCAAAAAGATCCCGAGCTGACGCATTCACGCTGGTTGCCACCCCATTCCAGTCTTCGATAGATCAGTAAGATTCTCGGCATTAGAGGCTCCAGCTCTCCACATTCCGACGTGCAACAAGGTAATCACAGTGGCGTTTGAACTAGGAGACGGTGTCTAAGCTAGCAACAGTATCAGGATTGGAGTTTGAATTCCGCAGCCACGTGACTCGATAGGCAGCGCCGGTAATCGTATTTCTGTAACATATGTCAGAAGCATGCTACCGGCGAGCCCACAAATATGCTTTTTTGATTCTTTAGTACAAGAAAAACTGGTGCACACTGTTCTTTTGTCTTGCGATCATGCGGTATTGAACGGTTAGTTCTAACGTCCAGCATGGGGAACAATGCACCTCGATGCAGAGGTTCCGGTCGGCATCTTTCTTAGTTAGACCCGGGTTAATTAACTCCAGCCCAGAAAGCATTCATCGTGCATGCGCACAGATATGACCCCTCACACTAACCCTGTCGTGAGCGGAACCCGATGCAGAATTCAATAGCGCGTTTGAATGACTACACGAGGTCTCATAGCTGTATTTGGGGCTCATTGTCCCGGCCGTCTAAGAGCTGAGAGAAGTTGGCCCAATTCCATCCGAGCTCATCCATAATCATCGGAGAGCTATCTTCAATCCACCAGTCTGAACAGGCCAAATCGTTGTGACTGTCAAGGTTACTCATCTGCCCGGTTGGAATTGCACTAAAAGTCTCTCCACTGCCATGAGCCAGTGAGGAGCCATGCTCTGGAGCTTGCCACAGGGGATTCCATGCTGAAATTGGAATCTGTTCTCTATTGGTGAGCTCTGGTGGAAGTGCAGAGCTTTCAGCTTCTGGTCGCTGCGATGGTCTTGGTCGATTATGCCTGTGAGATCCTGTAGCCGCTGTTACAAACGAGTTTAGTTTGTTGAGAGCAAATTCGAGCTCTCTGTTCACTCTGCCCAAGGTGTTTGCATCCTTGACTGCAAGCGCTGCAGCTTTTAAAAGCTCGCGGTCCATGGTTGTCATCCTTGAGTTTTGCCGCGTCACCACGAACACAGTCAGAGCGCCCATAGCATGCAATGGACCAGCAAGGCTCGGGAGTACAGGATATGTTTGATTCTCCGATGATTCCAGGAATAGACGCAAGATCTTGCGCGCTGAATTAGCGGCTAAGCTCTGCCCATTCCGCACGGCATACTCCCATGGTTCGTCCTTTGCAATGACATCGACAGAAAGGCGAATGGCCCTCTCGCTTATGAGAAGACTATTGCGGGTTAAAATGATCATGCTTTCGGTCAAAGCCAATGTCAGCATCATATGGTCTTTTATTCAAAATCTTTGCTACTGAGAAAGGTGGTATGTACGTACGCTATGTGATATTGCATTGCAATGAACGATGCAAACGGATGTGTTCTGGAATTGAACAATATATCCATAATCGGGCTGTTTATACACGCATGACGCATTAGCTTCAAATCTAAACCTTACAGCCGCAGTATTGTGGCGGTTATGAGCATTGTGATGGGTGCAAATGCAAAAGAAGGGGGCCTAGAACTTACCTGTAAGAAGACGGGCAAACATCCGATGCCCAACTCATCAACCTCACACAGGACAGACCTATTGTCCGGACCTTTTCTCTTATTAGGTCTGTTACATTTTCATCATTTTTGTCGTCCTCCTTCCGGCTAACCTGGATGCATAGTCTGCCCACATCGCTTAGTACCATAGCCAGACTCAGAACGATATCGCAGATGGGATGCTGTAGCCGCTGCTGCGACTGATTTGTCGAATCACTATTTTCCATTCCATGCTCCCTGTCCCTTAGTAGACTGGAGTCAGGTAGCAAGTCCGGATAATCATCTACAATGAGTGACGCTCTGCCGAGTTCAAAAGAGAGAAATTTCTCAAATGAGAACACACTCATCCATACATTCCGTCTTTCTTCTCCAAGCAGCAAGTAAGGTGATTGTTTCGGCAAGCCTAGCGAGACAGCCATGGAAACAGCTAGGCTCATTGTATGTCCCGCTGCAGCCAGATTCTCATGACATCGTAGCGCCATGGACAATAGAGTGACAGATCGAAGGGCATCAACCGTGCTTTGTTGTATTATCAAGCCAAGAAGGCTTTGCGAATACTCTAGACACCCCTCAGCATCAAAGCCAAGATCTCGGTTAGGCTTTGAGCTATGACCGAGTATCATGACGAGATACACCTGCATTAGCACTGCGAGCCCGTACTGTCGTGTGAAAGACTTGGGACCATTTGCGTATGCCATATGAGCTGCATGTCTGATTTTGTCTGGCTGGAGGACAGGAAATACGATGTTTGGGCCCTCGAGAAACCAGTCAACCAAGGTTGATGATGCTTCCTGTTCTGGGAAATCCCAAGTTCCCAGAAAACCTGGCAAGACCGAGTCTTCTTGTGTAGCCCCGCCATCATTAGCTGGGTCGCTGTCGGGCTGTTCTGCTTGACGAGGACCTGATCGAGGGATCTGGAGACGATGACGTGCGAGATCTAGCCAGCTGGTCATGAAGTCGAGAGACGTGTTCCCGGAGTCAGCGTGTATGATAGGCAAACGAGGTCTGAGCTCAGGTCTATCATCATCACCCTGTGTGATACTAGAGCGGTGGGTTGATGTACCTTGAGCTTGACGTCCGGGATCGCTGCAAGGCGGATTCGAGATACTGGCGGCGTTACTCTCTGCTTGTAGCGGACCCTGGGTACTAGATAAAGTATTATTTTCTTTAGCAGTCGTTCTCTCATTTTCATGATCTTGTTGTCGCCGACTTCGGCGAGAAGCGGATACACTTCTCCTATTTTCATGAGTTGGTAATGTTGATGACGCGACTACACCTCTCGAAATTGAATTGGAATCAATTCGATCTTGTCTCGCCGTCTCTCCTATCTCACTACGATGCTGCGATTTACCAGCTTCATGCCGCCGAGCATCAAGCCATGGTTGACGGCGGTTTCTGGTGACGCATTGAATTCCGGCGGCTGAGCAAGCATGGCACGACGGCTGGCCCTCATCGCAGCGAGTTTTACGCGAGCGACAATAATCACAGGCGAAGTTGATGCGACGTCGTTTCGATGACGGTCCTGGGTTGTCGCCGCTGGTGCTGTAAGTTGAGGTCGAGGGCGATGGTGTTAAAAGATGGGAGCCAGTCACCATGGTCGCGACTGTCGCGGCTGGCTCGTTGTGGGCTGCGCTATGCGATCGCATTGCCGATGAGGGCATGGTGATACCGAACCGAGTGACAGTCAATGATGCCGATGATGCAGAAGACAATGTTGGGAGGTGATATGTCAGTGGGTACCTCGGCTCGGCAAGTAAAAATGACTCGTCACACAATGTAGTTCGCAGGTTGAAAGGCGGGGAAGCCAGACACGTAACAGACTAACGCTGACAGATAAAACACTTGCCGGGTCTGGAGCGCTTGACAAGACCTCAATATTATGATCCTCCAGGTTTTTCCCCACACCCCAGATTCAATCTGATTCAGATACAGCCAGCTCTAGCTAGCTCTGGCTTAGTTCACCGTGATGTGGAGGCAGTGTTGATTGCAATCTGTGTACAAAAGCTCCAAGTTGTTATACGTATCTGAGATGGACGTCTTTTGGACCAAAAGCAGCCTGGCCAATCGTCGACACCACACCGATTCGACGAAGACAGGTCGTCTGCACCACTTCAAGAAGGGTGCTTCGAAGTCATTTATTATCTATCTGTCACTTGGTTCTTTATTGTGCCTCCGAGGGCTATCACAGCTTCCCTAATACCTTATATCGAGGAAAGGAGCGCGATCATGAGTAGATTGGAGGACGTGGAGTCGAAGACTCAGGTTGAGTTCGTGGAGAGTTTGAGCGACAAACCTGGTGACCCGGCCACTACTGATTATGGGACTATTAATCTTTTTCAAGATGGATCTATTGTTCTTGTCCCTACCCCGAGCAGTGATCCCAAAGGTAAGTTTAGAGTGCCTAATCTGATTTACCATCTTGCGCGCTCAACCTAGCAAGTCGTGCTCCTACAAGGTCGTTCGGTTAATCCTCTCAAGTTCACGCTGACATTCCATTCTCGCTATAGATCCCCTGAATCTACCGACTTGGCACAAGTACCTGATAATTTTCCTTGTCGGAGTATACAGCGCTATTGCTGTCCTAGGAACCTCTGGTCTTGGTGCTGTTATGCCCTCAGTCATGAAGGCCTACCCCAACGATGATCCGGCCCGCGTAACCGATCTCGTGACCTATCCAACTCTCTTCATGGGTATCGGTAACCTTATATCCATGCCTCTAACGCTGACAATTGGTCGCCGGCCTGTCTTCCTTTTTTCCCTGCTCCTTCTTATCATCACTGGCTTTTGGTGCGCTTATTCCACCAGCCTCACCAGTCACATTGCTGGCCGGAACCTCTTCAGCATGGCGGCAGGCCAAAGTGAAGCTCTTGCGCCTTTTATCGTCGAAGAAATTCATTTTCTCCATGAGAGGAGTAGCAAGCTGTCGTGGTTCATTGGCGTCCAAACTGTCGGTACCGCCGTCTTGTTTGTTATGACAACATACGTTGTCCCGCCTTTTGGCTTGAAGTGGTGGTATCTCATCATCACTTTCTTGGTCATCGCTACACTCATCCTTTCCATCTTCTTCGTGGTTGAGACCATGTACGAACGCAAAGTAGATGAGCATGACGGCGCTCCAACCGATGAGAAGCCCATGGCTGGCAAGAGACGCGAACTTCGACCAGATATCTACGGCCCACGCTCTCTACGTCACAACTTGAAAGTTTTCCACCACAAACCAATCTGGTCCCGAGTGACTGACTTCTACATTGACACTGGAAAGGGCTTTTTTATCCCTACCATATTCTGGATTCTGCTCTTCAACGGTGCTTTCTTGGGCGTCTACATCTACCAGGCTTCTACGTTTGCTGTCATTCTCACACAACCGCCGTACAAGTTTGCCTTTGACGTGCTCGGATGGGTTCAGATCTTCCAAATTGCGGTTGTCATGGTTTTAATCCCACTCTTGGGCTATGGCACTGACCGCTTCTCCAAATGGATGAGTAAGAGAAGCGGCGGCATCTTCAAGGTATGTCCGGCTCCCTATGCCTTGTTCCTGTAACCTTCCCGCTTGTGTTGACGAATTTTCGCTAACATTTTGGGTCCTTGTGCCTTGTTAGCCCGAGTTCCGACTTCTATCTCTTATATTTCCAACTGTAGCAACAGTGTTGGGCTGTGTCATCTATGGCCAGGCTGGTGCTCATCCTTTCCAGTACCACTGGATGGGAATTGCAGCCCCCTTTCACATGTGTTATCTGGGTTTCTTGACTGCTAACCTGATTGGTATCACCTATGCGGTCGATGCTTTCCCCCAAAAGGCGGGTGCCTTGCTAATGGTTATCTGCGTCGGTCGAGGGTTCATCTCTTTTGGTCTGAGTTACTCTACTGTTCCAGCCATCAAGGCCACTGGCTATGATGGCGCCATGAATATTTTAGCTGGTATCATCGGCGGTCTCATGGCTCTAGGTATACCGATTTACTTTTTGGGCCCTCGCATTCGCAAGTGGGCTGTCAGAACCTTGTGGCCAGGGCTTACTGAAGCGAAGTAGGGTGGTTCGCTCATCTAATTCGAAGAATCTAGATAGCTTAGCAGTTGCTTGAAATAGCACAATTATCCATATGGTCCTTTCCTTGTCCAGCTCTTCTTCCAGTCCTCATGTATAGGAAAGACTCAGCCTGGGCCAGGTTTATTCCTGTAAATATGCCATTTCCACGCCCCATAGTATAAGGTTGATTATTTAATCACGTAACTGAGTCGCTTTTGAATGTCAAATATATGCTCTATCCGTGAGAATGAGATTGAATAAAAAAAACTCGACTTCTCACTTGTTAACGTGTTGTACGAAAATGACGAGAGCAGGTTAATAGATGCTTTTACCAAGGAACATATGCCTGTATGTAAAAGGAAAGATAGTTATACAAAAGTAGCTTTAATATTTCTTCAAACCTTCCACATTGATGTGAAAGCAGTTTTCCCTGCAAGGATGACTACTAGATTTACAATATCGAATCAAAAGACATAAATACTCGACCAGTCGAACTTTGTTAATAGTTGTCATTAATTGGCCATGTGGCTGATAGGTAGTCTAAAAGTTAAAAATGCATCATAAAAGCGTCGCTTGGACCCAACCCCCTCTTCGAGATCAAGCTGACAATGTCCCGATATATGGAATTCCTGTCAATTCAAATCCTCGCTTTGACAACTCTACAGGCTTCCTCGGCTTACCCGTGTTATAGGGACAGGGTTCATTATTACGGATGATAGGTAACCCACCTACGTGCATAGCATTGGGCCAGTGAGTGGTGCTCTGAGTTGTGTAGAACGCGTCCTTCTTCCGCAACAGGTCCTCTTCCGAAGCTTCGGCGACTGGCATATAACATGTGTATATGCAGAAACGCGGCTTGTCGCCTGTTGGGCTAAGGTTGTAGTGAGGTGTGCGGCTGTCCCAGAGGAGAAGGTCACCAGGTTCGGCGTTGAGTTTCACCCACTCGCAGCCCTTGTCTTCCAACCATTTCATGCCTTCCTTGGTGAAGCCGTACCATTCTTTGGTCCACGCCCAGATCTTGTTGGGCTCATCCTTGAACTCCTCATGAAATTTCTCGCTAAGAAGATGAGCGCCCTTGCAAACAATGAGGCCGCCATCGTTGTCCCCATTGGGGAGCAAATTTACAAGCCCTTGCAAGCATCGGAAACCGGGCTTTTCCGGATCTTGATCCTGGTGTGGCCAGGGATTGTTTTCCTTGAGGTCTTTGCGGTTGGGGAATGCCATGTTTGTTCCGTCAAAAGAAACGATAAGGTCCTTTGTATCATACGCCTTCTCAAAGGCTCCAACAACTCCCGGCTCCTGGCGCACCGACCACGCGAAGGTTTCGTGTGCAGTACCGTATCCAAGACACATGCCCTTCTCGTTGATTATGGGCATCTTTGATTCCACAACGGTCGATGGGTCATCGCGTTTGAACCCCAACCCGCCAGCACTAACAAACAACGTGCGATTAGCTTATGCATATATTCAACATGGGCCTGCTTTGCGCATGGACTCCCAAGTGCTGGTTTACTTACAAGTTTTCAAGCCAGGACATCATCTCGTCAGCATAGCCATCCGCGCGATCACGAGGGATGGCACCTTTGACTACGACGTATCCATCTCGAATGATATCGTCACGCCAATCACCATACACCAGCCCCTCTTGACGGAACAGTCTTTTTGGACCGGATGGCCGAGGTTTGAATTTGGGCACCTCAACCGGCGCTTCTGACACTGTAGTTTGAACAGTAGTGGACATGATGTCGATGTCGGAAAGTAAAAATGATAGGAACGAAACTAGTTTGTATTCTGTTGAAAGAGTGGTACAATGTCTCTGTACTTTTACTGTCTCCTATGACAACCTTCGCCTTTTCGTCTTATATGGTCATTTTTAGCAGCTTCTTGTTTCAGTCTAGGTCTGCAGGTGACAAGAACGTGATGACCGACAGTTACCCCTCACAGTTGAGGAACAGTGATCGGTTCGGTTCGGTTCGGGATACCATTTGCGAATAATTTCCGCTAGCCAGAAGTGGAAGGATGTGGGGTAAAGAGAGTTGCCGATGGCGGGGACCCCTGCATCAGAGTATTCGCTCGCTCATCAGAATTAGTTTCTCCCACACCATTGTCAAGGTCAGAATCCAGGCGTGATAACTGGATGTTCGGATAGCGTGGAGTTCTTTCGGAGGCACATGTGGAGGTTAGTCCCGGTCGGACTTGACACCTCACTCCACATCCCGATTTGAGTATCCATTGGTCTTTCGAGACAGTATACTCTTAATGAGTGGGATACGTCTTCTTTATCTGATATTTCCTTTCTGAATCTCCTCTCTCTGTCTCCAGTCCAGTCTTTAGGCATCCAACACGATGCTTGTTAACCAGAATAAGTCCAGCTCAAATTTTGGAGTCGAGATTCCTATTGAACCTCTAACACCAGCCCAAGTTGGTGAGGGTGGTTATGAGGGTCTAAAACCGCGCAAAGAAGTGCTTCCTAAGGGCTGGCGACATCCTTCACATCCTGGAGCGAAGGCTTTGCCGTGCGATATCCTCGTGGAACATGATGTGGCCATCCCTGCAAGAGATGGCGTTACGCTTTACACGGATATTCTAAGGCCAACGGAGCCTGAATCTGGCGTCGCTCCCAAAGTCCCAGCACTCATTTGCTGGGGACCGTTCGGCAAGAAGTTCAACGGCATCGACTCTTTGCGATACATGACGCCGTGGAATCTTGGTGTTCCCGCAGACGCTCTTTCCGGCTTGGAGAAGTTTGAAGCTCCGGATCCAGCAGACTGGGTACCCAAAGGATACGCCATTGTCAATATTGATTCGAGAGGTGCTGGTGATAGCGGTGGTACCATGGTTATCATGGGCCAACAGGAAGCCGAGGACGGTTACGACGCGATCGAGCACATTGCGAAATTGCCATGGTGCGATGGCTCGGTCGGTCTCGTTGGAAACTCCCACTTAGCAATTGTGCAATGGTTCATCGCTGCCCTGCGCCCACCGAGTCTAAAGGCTATTGCGCCATGGGAAGGCTGTGGTGATCTGTACCGCGAGCAATTTGCACGTGGTGGAATATACGCCGGAGACCTCTTCGACCAGCTCATTGTCAAACACATGCTACATGGGCACGGTAATCTGGAGAGCTTCCGATTGATGTTCGAAAAGCACCCATTGGCCAATCGTTGGTGGAACGACAAGAGGCCCGATATGAAGAAGATCAACGTACCAACATACATTACTGGCACCTGGACCAACACAATGCACGGAATGGGCGCTATCAGAGGATGGCTCGAGGTGGACACTCCGCAGAAATGGCTTAGATGGCACCCATGGCAGGAATGGTACGACCTATGGGGAAATAACCAGGCCAAAGAAGAGCTCTTTTCCTTTTTCGATCATTTCCTCAAGGGTGCTGACAATGGCTGGGAAAAGACCCCGCGAGTCCGAATGGCTGTCTTGCGCTTTGGAAACAAGGAGCCCCAGTCATATGAGAATATCGTCGAAAAAGAATTCCCGCCTGCCAGAACCGAATACCGCGAAGCTTACCTTGGTCAAGACCAGAAGCTGCTCTTTGGCGATGCAGGCTCAAGCGCTACGTTGAGCTACAACTCCGAAACAGATGATTGCGTCACCTTCACCCATACTTTTCCGGAAACAACCCGAATCATGGGCCTTCCAAAGGCCGTTTTGTACATGTCTTGCCCGGATCATGACGACATGGATGTCTACGTTACTCTCGAAAAGCTGGACAAGAACGGAGATCAGATGATGAACCTCAACATCCCTTGGGGTGGCATTCCAGTAAAATCATTCGGCGAGTTCAAGCCGCAGGAAGCTACAGAGGTGGTGGTGTACAAAGGTCCATGCGGCATCTTGAGAGCATCGCATCGCGCAATCGACGAGTCAAAAAGCATGCACCCGCACTGGCCGTTCCATCCTCACGAGGTAGAAGAAAAGATAACTCCCGGTGACATCGTCCGTTTGGACATTGGCATATGGGCTATGGGCATTGAATTCGAAGCTGGGGAGAGTATCAGAGTCGTCGTGGGTGGACGCAATAGGTGCGTGAGCAACTTCGGGTCGCATAAACATGTCAAGAATCGCGGAAAACATCAGGTCCACGTCGGTGATGAGCATAAAAGCCATATCGTGCTACCATTTGTGTAAATTATAGCTAGTCATGTATAAGAAATACACACCGAGATCTTCTTTCTCTACCTTTACGAAACTCTTCATAACTTTGCTCCAACATTGGATCGAGCCATCTCGTGCGGCGCGTTCACGCTCATGATGCTGAATGAGCTACTGTTGCCGACATATAGTTGGGTGGGCCTGATGCTTTACTAAATTGGTAGTCTGGTCATCGGTCACGAGGGGGGAGGTAGATTGCCCTTCTCCCCTCCTGTTTCTCTAAGTTAGATTGACTAGTGCTGCATCTGAGTGTGTGATCTTTCTACATTGCTCGCGAATAATACTAGACAGATTAATTACATTGACTTCCTACGTCGTCCAACCTTAGCGGTGCCTCTCCCCTATCTCTCCTTCGCGCATTCGTCATCAAAATTATCTTACTATCCACGCAAAACCACCAGTTGCGATAGAACGTGTCACCTATTTCCCAGCTTTCCTCGGCCATCTCATGGTGCGCGGACCAGCCTGCAGTGTTACCGTGGACGCGAAACCCGGAAGTATAGTCATCAATGTCGTGGATAATGCGTTGGATGGGTTCGCCGCGGGTACCGCGGGCGATTGGAGGGCGTTGGGAGGAGGGGAGGTGGACTGGGGGTATTAGGCGTCAGGTTTCATGCATCAGGCGTTAAGCGGAGAGAAAGGGGGAGGATGGAAGAGCAGGAAGGGGAAATGGCACTCACGCATGCAAATCAGCTTCTCACGTATAGAGAGCCAGGGAAGAATGTCCAGGGCTGGGTGGTGCGGGATCAGAATCTGCGCGGGGACGGGGTGGAGATTGAGCGGGAGGGACGGATGCGGGGTAGGCGGTGATGTGTGCAGTGCGAATAAATTAAAGATATCTAGAACGATGTCGAGGAAAGAAGCAATTAACATAAAGGCTCAAATGGTAGCCATTATGGGTACGTCGATGTTTACGTCTGGGGTTAGTGGGAAGGTGAAGGGTGAGGGTTGGGAATCGGGGCCTGCGAAGGTGTTGGAGGACGCAGGAGTATTGGTAATCGGTAATGGACTTGTAGTCAGGTTGTCTGGAATTATGGATACAGAGAGGGACGTTTGTTGGTTTTGGATATCTTGAAGGTAGTCAGTAGTGAATGATATTGATGTGATCGAAGTTAGGTATACGAGCCTACCAAAGTCGCCAGATAGGGAAAAGTCAACATCAACGGCATCGAACGCTGAAACAGCACCATCAAAAGAGGAAACATTGTGCTCTTCGACATTTAAAATATCCTTAGGGCTGACAGTCGAGAGTCCAGAGTTAGCTGCAGTCTCCAGAGACGGTGCGACATCCAGCTCAATGTGAGACTGGCTGCCATTCTGCTCGTTTACTCGGGCCTCCAAGGAAGCAATCTTATCCCGGCGCCTTTGGCCTACAACTAAAAGTCAGCATGTATTCGGATGGCTAGCATGAAATTAGGGGATCTTACGATATCTTCGTTGCGCAAGTACATTAAGGGCTCGTTTCCGGTCTTTCCTCCCACTAGTGTTAGCACATGTTCGCAGTCTATTGCAGGCCGACGAATACGATTATTTCAGATCCACGTTAGCACATCAGTATCTACCCATTTTCTTTGTCCACTCATTGAGAGCCCATAAATTGGATGTATAAGCTCAGCTACCTACCCGGGTCACCACGCTCCGGCACTATCGCTAGGGCCTCAGTCTTCCTCCTCTTCTCTGCAGGCATGACGGCTGACGTTATCTCTCAGTACTGCTAATACCAGGCAAGTCGCTGAAAACTTTTGAATAACGGGATGTCTGGGTTGGACACGTGAGAGGTTATCTCGTTGGCGGGGCTGCGAGCATAACGTTATGCTGCAAAGGCACTAAGCCGGTTTTGGGTCAACCATCTCGCCTGCCGCCCGGAATATGAGGCTGCAGCCAGTAAGGTTGGACAGATAGTGAGCCTAAGAAGATAACAGTAAGGCGCTGAGTTTACGCTATACTGTGTGATGTTTGGAAGAAAATCGGGTGTCATTTGCGAGGAATGCGAGTTGAGCCGACCTGTGGGTGCACCATAGATTGCGATCATCTCGTACGTACCTAATAGACTTCTCGGCGCTTGAGGTGCCGGATGCCGAAACGCCGCGGACCGTAGAACGCCGGACTACGTCTACGCCAGTAAATGAGTACTCTCTTCTATAAAGCGATACATACTAATAGTATAAGTAACTCAAATTAGTAGCTTTTGTACTGTATATGTTGAGAATATCTTACCTCTATAATTAAATGATGAAAGCTGAATTATCTAAAAGAAGCTTTATCTTTTACATATAGTAATGTAATATTTGAACGAATAGGTATTATGTACAGATGGACTGAGTGAGAACCTTATGTTGACTTAGTCCAAGAAATGGCCAGGATCATTGGTGAAGGACATAATCACGATCGTAGGCTTATTATTTCTGCCACGATGTTTTATGCAGGACCTAACAACGCTAAAGTAGCCATAAAGATATTAAAGGTGATCCAAAGGCCACAAACATATCCTACGATCTATATATCATTTCTACTCTTATTTCTTTTTACATACTCCCCCATCTAGTTCCACAATCATTTCTAATAGTACCTTGATAATATAAGATAAATTCTCTTAGATAGAATTTGTGACTTTGATGTATTTCACTCATCTTGTAACAATACTAGATATTGATAGACTATTACGATAAAAAAATGATAATAATGGCTTTCCTTCAGAGCTGTATAGCACTCGATTTGTGTTGGTATTGTGAGGGCAAGTCCGGCGTTCTGCTGTCCGCGGGGTTCTAGCGTACGGCACCCCTACTAGGACAGCTCGGTGCTAGTTTCGGAATCACATAACCTCATCATCTTGAATAACGTAAAGCGCCCCAAGTTTATTAAAGCACCCCAAGTTTATCAAAGCGCAGCTGCCTCTGCACTGTTGCCGAATCACAATATCTCATCTACCTTTTCAACATTCAGTCATCAACCTGAATTTTGGTAAGGGATTCAATACATGACTAGCTGATTCTTGATTTAAAGCGAGAAACTGAATCATGCCTTCGTCTATCCATAATCAAAATGAGCCACTCCTTCCTGCGAAACTCGCGAACGAGCCTGAACCCATAAACTCAATATCCAATATAGCCATCAAAGCTATTGCAGCCCTGCGTGTTGGGCTTGGAATCACTTGCTTAGTTTCGCCACACTTCGGCTGTTCACTATGTACGTTAATCATGCCTTCCATGATGACCTTTTGAGTTGAAAACTGATCTGTGCTGCGATCAGTCGAGATGGATGTGCCCGCAGCTTATGATGCGTTGCCCCGAATGTTCGGTGGTAGGGATCTCGTGCTAGGAGTATTGCTCTTGACTGCTGGAGACAATCATCTGCCAGATGGTGGCAGACACGAGATCAAAAGGGCCTTATGGGCTGGTGTAGCAGCGGACGTAGTCGATATGAGCAGTGGCCTCATTGGATTGGCGACCGGTACGTCGAGTAGCGCTTCTGCTGCGTTCTTGGTATTCGGCGCTAGTGCAGCCGTAACCATAGGAGCTGTGGGTTTGCGTGGCCTTTAGGGGTGGAAATCTCGCGAAATGTCGGAGAAAGGGGATTTCTCCGAATTTGTAGCATGGAAAGAGAATCAAAAACCTATCGAACATGGTGTTATGTCCCAGATGCGTTATGCTAAGTACTTAGTCCATGCGAGAGAGACACAAACAGCGTTGAGATCATATCTGCGTGAAAAGAGTGAGATTTATTTCACGGCAGCGACTACGCACATATGTTGATGATATTTCGTGGGAGATGGGAGAAATCAACCGTTGATAGAATTGGGTAATGCTCCGGATTGAGTCTTGATACGATCGATGTGTGGATATGAGAATTACAGGGAGTGAAAAGGCCACTCGGGTCGCGCAACCACATTTGTTGGAAGCAGTGGCTGCTGCGATCGATCAGCTATCCTTATCCTTTGCGTAGCTGCGGTAAGCTTACATAACCTCAATAAGGCGACCGGTGTTGCTGTCGACTGAATATAAGCCCGCTGTGCTTCCTTATCACCGTCCTACCAATTACATACTCAGCGCTTGCACGAAGTGGCGAAACATTTGCACCCAAACATTGGCATACCCTTTCTTCAAAACCCTCGAATTCTACCTGTAGAATGTATGTCGTAAACAGCACGGGAAGTTGCAGCATCTCTGCCCAAACCCCTGCTGTATCATGCGGAGTGCTTGCTCACAAACGCTTACTGTGGTCCTGTGGGCTGGTAGCACAGTACCTGTGGCGACACAAATGGGCAGATGGAAAATCACATATGCAGATACCTGGAGTGAAAAGCGATACGAGCATACGGTGATGTCGCAATAGACTAGAGATCAGTAGTAAAGTGCACGACCGCAGCACGAATGTAGGATGTCCAACTGATAATCTACATTTTCCTTTAATCTCAAGGTTCGTGCCAGAAAGGACGCCAATGTTGCATCTGTCTGAGTGCAACATGCCACCATCCAGGTTCATATTTTACTACAGGGAAAAGATTGTTCATCCAAACTTGCTTCAATCATTTCTAGCGCCTAGCATTATCTCAATATGATATGACCTCCTTGGCTGGTTGGATCGTGAAACATTAGTCTGCGATGTGTCACCGATACATGTACATTCAACGCGGTGCACATATGTAACTGGCAGAAGTACATGTAAGTAACATTCTACTGAATACAGCAACTGGTTAAGCTTCCCCTAAGTCTTCACGTCCAGTAGCGGGTCGCACAGCTCAAATATACGTATATGAATGCCATATCACGAGATAGTATTCAGTGCCTGTTAGGCCTAATCAATGGCACCAAACAGCGGATAATTCCTCGGGTAGCCGCCCAACACTATGCACACCGCACTTTTGTTGCCTATGGCACATTGATCTGCAGCATTATGGCGATTAAAGTGTTGTGGTTGGTCCATGGGGTTGTGCAAAGCTTGTGAGTATACCGCGATGGCATAACACCGCTGAACATAGCGCAGATTATAGATAGGACACTGACTGCCTACCACAGCAACATGTCAAGTCTTTGCATAACTACCTAGTATGAAAAACCATAAAATGTTCATGTAAAAAACAGGAAATCCGGCCCAGTAGCTCAGCCTGATGCCGATTTCCCCATATCCTCTTGTTGGAGGTGACAGCTCCTAGTAGTAGTAGTCCACATAACGTACAACTTGCTTCCATACGGACGTGCAGTGTATTGTTGGTCCGTTGAACTTGATTCTTTAATAGTAAATTCTATACACTTGCAAATGCTTCTAGATCCTGATAACGCTGGATTTCCTCACAAGTCCGGACAGCTAAAGGGAAGATGGCTTCGAATACAAATTTCAACATGTGCGCAGAGCACCTGGTACTCTTGTGATACAATCTACACCCTTGTTTATGATGTTAATCCCTGAGCAAGATACCTTCTGTTGTCTCACTTCCCTTTTCCCGTGTTGCCTTGTCAATTGCGCACTGTCCGAGGGTAGTTAGTTCTTCGACTAGCTCATCTACAGCTTGGATCTGGCGAGCTGCCTTTTCCATCCAGCGACTTCTTGGAATTCTTCGAATCATGAGTGGAACGTTCTTTAACAGCTCAAGATCTTTGTGCGATTGCGGCGCGAGAGGTCGGTGGAGAATGCCGTAGAAGAGAGTGAGCAGGGCCGACATCGGGTAGTAGAGGATCATCCTAGAAGACGCACTGTATCAGTGGGTGTTTCATTTCAAAATGTTACGATCTACTAAGAGAGGTCGAAAAACGGACTAAATGGGGAGGGCATTGATAAGTGTACGTACCAGAAGCTGTTCTCATCGAGGAGATGGCTTGCCATTTGGAGATAGACCAACGAGGACCGACTAGCCTCGATGCTCAACTCTAGACTGCTCCCTACGCCCTCCATCTCATCCTGGTTTCCAGAAGTCCAAGCCTGGCATCTACTTGTTGCCTGATGAATTGCAGCAACGCAATGATTATAGTCTAGATGCAGCATCATCGAAGGCATAGCTAACACGTCCTCTGGTAATGTCGCACGCGCAAATGCAACAGTGGGCCTATATGGAAGGGGAACAGATAGCCTCCAGCATTCGAGATCATCGTCTAACTCACGAATGTCTCTCAAAATCTCCGCATCCGTTTTCCTCAACGCGCGAGCTGAGTACAGAGCGCTGTAGGCCTTTGACTTGATGATGCTCAACCATGGGGAACCTGGGAAGGGGTGTACGGTATCGAAGTCCGTTCCGGCCCCAAAGCCTATCATTTGCGAAAAGATCCGCCGAGTGTAGGTTGGTGGAGGGGTGGTATCACAATGCTCGTCTTGCAAACACGGCGGCTGTCCAGTTCGGAGTGATAATTCTTTGTCCATAATGTAAACCAACCAGAAAATGTTCCGCAATAGATATCGATAGCGATATGAAGAATTCGCAGATACGATGTTCACATCTTCACACGAAGGATAGGTCGTGGTATGTGCACCGAGCATGTATATGATTCGAGTAGCGACCGAATCTTGAATAAGAGCATTGGCAAGGTCGCCAGAAAAGAGATGGTACATCATCTTAACTAATTATCAGCCAATGTACGACGCGACGGACTCAAAAGGACACTAGACATACCAGCATACACGACGTTTGCAACGTTTCCACTGTCACAGGTCGCATGTACGTCGTCAGTATCCGATGCGCCGTCCACGAATATTTCTCCGCATTGGATGCTATCTTTATCGATTTGCAGACGTTAAAGAAAGACACGAATGCAAGAAAACCAAATATACAAGCCTGTGCATTAGAAATGTCGCCGACTGGGTCGCTTGATGTTGATGAGTATACCACAGAAATTGCAGTCTGAAGTCGAACAGGGTCAACAAGGGGGAAGACGCGGCAGAGGAATGACTCGCGGAATAGGGTTAAACACTTCTCAACTACTTGCCGATCTGGCATGTCAATCGGCAAATGCACGTTTGCTACATCGACCGATGAACCCCAGTCTGAATGTGCGATATTGTGCCAGGACTGGCGAAGTGCTGTAATTCGCTCAAGTGACGCATCTTGGCCTGTACGGGACCGGATCCATTGTTCACCCAGTTCCGAAAACACGGGAATGCCGCTGCTCGAATTGAAAGATCCTAGTCGCCAGCCTGCAAAGTGGAGAGAGCCCAGGACTGGCTGCTCAATGGATGACGGCGTTGAAATATCGCGTGCTTCATTATTGAAGTCATCCTCTCTGGTGAGTGAAGTATCTGTTGCTGACTCTGAAGGACCTGATGAGGGTTCACGGGGTAGAGATGCACCTGTCTTTTCTTGTAGTGTTTTGGCCAGAAGTCGTTCCAATCGATCGACGCGATCTAGTAGCTGGCTGCGATGCTGTTTACTGATGAAGGTAAGTGAACCAGCACAAAAAAAGGCGGATAGCTGTTTTGCATACTTGGAGCGCCTTTTCCTCACGATCTTCCTTTCGTACGAACACTGCAAGCCACGATGAGCACACCATTCGCACTGTGGGGTAGCTCCATCGCATTTAATCTGCAGAGCCCATTAGCCAGTGGACTGGAACAGCCACAACGTTGCCGGCTATGAGCAAAAGCTGCTGACCTTCTTGTTGTAACAGACATCACATGCCTTGGTTATACGCTTCCGCTTCTGTGATTCGATTGACTGGTCCTCACTTGTATCCATTGTTTCAGGCTCCATTCGGTTAGACTGATTCCCTTGGTTCGCCCAACAGGAATTATGGAACATGCAACTATGCACACGGAAGTGAATATGGTTCCTCAAGTACCGAGCAGGTGGTCCTAGTTAGGGAAGCAACTCACACGTCCGGGTCGAGACGGAAGAAGAACGGAGAGAGTCGCACCTCCGAAGACCGAAGTTAGAGAAATTAGAAGCTCGACCACACCAAGATGACATTTGCACGTGACTTAGCAGCAGGCCTAGTGAGGTTCCGAAGAGGTTCCGAAAGTTCCGCTTACATAATGAAGGGCTCGCGAAGCTAGCCAAATCCGGACCGTGTCGGAAACCTAAACATATCTGACTAATTAGCCCTTTCCTATTACTGACTTTCTATGACTCTCAGTTTGAGAATTACCAATGCTCTATCAGTTCAGCTCAACAAGGGACAACGGAATCCTCCGTTGTAATATCATTTCCCCGACCATGGCCGTTTTTTACTTCCGAGACAGCGAAGGATGCCAGCTTTACACGAAAGTCGTCATCGCCTTCGTCCGACCTCCGATATCATGATTGTCTTATCAAATTTCTCTAATATTAGTTTACTTCCCATATCCCTTCGCTTTTGTAAGAACCTTTTCAGCTCTTTCCGTTTTGTAACACACATTTGACTGCGATTCTGATATGTTCTTCTTCCCTATCACCATTTCAACTGCTTAGGTTCAAACATTTGTATCTTTAAACAACGATCGTCATGTTAGACCGCCAGCGCTCAGAGACAAACAATCCCCAGTCTCCTGGTCACCGCCTCTCCATGGCCTCTCAACAAAGCCATCATAGTCACCATCGTCGCGAATCTGAAACTATTGCTGGAGAGATCCTGCGAACCTTGACCCGCCAGTCCACATACTCGGAGAGAATTCGAGAAAGGGATATTCGTGATACCGAGGAAGCGGACGAAGATGAAGCAAGGATTGGTGACTGGAACATGGCTCATGAGGTCAAAGAGATGAATGCAAACAACCGTGGACAAAAGCCAAAGCATTTGGGGGTGACTTGGCAGAACCTTACCGTGAAAGGGATTGGCAAAAGCGCCATGATACAGGAAAACTTCCTCTCACAGTTCAATATATGGCAGAGGATTATCGAATCGAGGCAGCCCAGCAGCATGAAAACGATTCTGGAACATTCACATGGCTGTGTCAAGCCTGGTGAGATGTTGCTGGTGCTCGGCCGACCTGGAGCTGGTTGTACTACTCTGCTCAATGTACTCGCCAACAAACGCTCTGCCTATGCTGAGATCCAAGGCGAAGTCCGCTTTGGCAACCTGTCCTCGGAGGAAGCCTCCAAGTACCGTGGACAGATTGTTATCAACACCGAGCAAGAAATCTTCTTCCCAAGTCTGACAGTTGGGCAAACCATGGATTTTGCTACAATGATGAAAATTCCTGACAAAGGCATTCGCGAAACGCAGACCGAAAAGGAATATCAACAGCAGATGAAGGACTTTTTGCTACGTTCTATGGGCATTCAACAGTAGGTCACACCCAGTCAAAAATGCATGATCATCATCGGGTTCAGTCTAGCTTTTCGTTAGATTCGAGGTGAATTATTCTTAGCTCAAGGAATTTTGCTGACATCCTACCGCAACTTCCAGTACGCATGATACCAAAGTCGGGAACGAGTATGTTCGTGGTGTCTCAGGTGGTGAGAGAAAGCGAGTGTCTATCATCGAATGCTTAGCAACTCGAGGAAGCGTCTTCTGTTGGGATAACAGCACTCGCGGTCTTGACGCAAGCACTGCTCTCGAGTGGGCCAAGGCAATTCGAGCCATGACGACGATATTAGGTGTCACAACGATCGCAACACTGTACCAAGCTGGAAACGGCATCTTCGAACAATTCGACAAAGTCCTAGTTCTCGATGAGGGCAAGCAAATTTTCTATGGCCCAAGAAAGGAGGCACGTCCTTTCATGGAGCAGCTTGGGTTTCTATGTGATCCTTCAGCCAACGTGGCAGATTTCCTGACTGGCGTAACTGTCCCTTCCGAAAGGGCCATCCATCCCGGCTTCGAGGCTTCATTTCCCCGATCGGCCGATGCGGTTCGTGAACGCTACGAGCAGTCCAATATCCACCAGCGAATGCAACTGGAATACACATTTCCGGAATCCGAATATACAAAGTCGAGCACAGAGGACTTCAAGCAATCTGTTGCAACGGAGAAATCCAGACATCTACCAAAGAACTCGGAATTCACCGTCCCTCTAGGCAAGCAAATCTCCACTGCTGTCATGCGCCAATATCAAATTCTCTGGGGTGACAGAGCGACCTTCATCATCAAACAGGCATTTACCATTGTCCTCGCGTTGATGACTGGTAGCTTGTTCTACAATACTCCCGATACAAGCAGTGGTATTTTTGGTAAAGGTGGTACACTGTTCATTAGTGTGCTGACCTTTGGTCTAATGGCCCTCTCGGAAGTGACTGATAGTTTTTCTGGAAGACCCGTTCTCGCCAAGCACAAGGAGTTTGCTTTCTACCATCCTGCTGCATTTTGCCTCGCACAGATCACCGCAGACATTCCAATCATAGCCTCCCAGGTCACCACTTTTTCGCTGATCGTGTATTTCATGGTGGGACTGAAGCAGAATGCCGGTGCGTTCTTCACGTATTGGGTACTCCTATTCTCAGTTTCCATCTGCATGACGTCATTGTTTCGACTAATTGGGGCTGCTTTCGACAAGTTCGACGATGCTTCGAAAATCTCAGGGTTTACGATATCGGCTTTGATCATGTATTCGGGCTACATGATCCCAAAAACAGCCATGCATCCGTGGTTTGTCTGGATATACTGGATCAACCCTTTGGCTTATGGCTTTGAAGCCCTCATGGCTAGTGGTATGTTATGGACAACCTTTCTTTTGTTCATGTTGATATGCAGGTTTCAGTGTTGACAATTTACCTTAGAGTTCAAAGGGCAAACCATGCGTTGTGTCATTCCCAACCTCATACCTGCCGGACCTGGCTACAATATGACCAGCAATAATGCTTGCGCTGGTATTGCGGGAGCAGCAGTTGGAGCAAACTCCCTCAGTGGCGAAGAATATTTGGCCTCTCTCTCATATGCGACCAGTCATCTCTGGAGAAATTTTGGAATTCTTTGGGCGTGGTGGGTCTTGTTCACTGCTCTGACTATATTCTTCACGAATCATTGGAAGAATACGTTCACCGGAGGTGACTCGCTTCTAGTTCCGCGCGAGAATGTAAAGAAAGCGAAGACTGTCTTAACCGCTGATGAAGAGTCTCAGGTGGATGAAAAGGCCCCTAACTCCTCAGATTCGAGCGGTGTAGTCGCTTCCTCCGCGAAGGACGCATCCGATGGGCTGATCCGTAATGAGTCTGTTTTCACCTGGAAAAACCTCACGTATACTGTCAAGACCCCAAGTGGTCCCCGCGTTTTACTAGATAACGTCCAAGGATGGATAAAACCGGGAACCTTGGGCGCTCTTATGGGATCTAGTGGTGGTAAGTTACCTGCTGTATACCTTTGGTTCACATTTGGGTTTTGTTAACATAGTATACAGCTGGCAAGACGACGCTAATGGATGTTCTTGCTCAACGTAAAACCGAGGGGACGATCCATGGTTCTATCCTTGTCGATGGAAGACCTCTACCGGTATCATTTCAGCGTAGTGCCGGCTATTGTGAGCAACTAGACGTTCACGAACCGTACACGACTGTAAGGGAAGCTCTAGAGTTCTCTGCTCTTCTGCGTCAGCCAGCAGACACGCCAAGGGCAGAGAAACTTCGCTATGTCGATACAGTCATTGATCTTCTCGAGCTCCGCGACTTGGAGCACACACTGATTGGTCGAGCTGGAGCAGGCCTCTCAATTGAGCAAACCAAACGAGTCACTATCGGTGTTGAACTGGTAGCGAAACCCAGCATCCTCATTTTCCTGGATGAGCCAACGAGTGGTTTGGATGGCCAGTCTGCGTTCAATACATTGCGGTTCCTTCGCAAGCTTGCCGGGGCTGGACAAGCCATTCTCTGCACGATTCATCAGCCCAGCGCGCAACTGTTCGCCGAGTTTGACACTCTTCTCCTGCTTACTAAAGGTGGCAAGACAGTGTATTTTGGAGACATCGGTACTAACGCAGCCACGATAAAAGACTACTTTGGACGCAACGGAGCCCCATGTCCCCCAGAAGCGAACCCAGCAGAACACATGATCGACGTCGTTTCAGGCACTCTCTCGCAAGGCAAAGACTGGAACAAGGTGTGGTTGGAGTCTTCAGAGCACGCTGAAGTCGTCGAGGAACTTGATCATATAATCACTGAGACTGCTGCACAGCCGGCTAAGAGCGTTGACGATGGAAAGCCTTTCGCCGCGGATATGTGGACCCAGATCAAAGTTGTCACACACCGCATGAACATCGCCCTGTACAGGAACATTGACTATGTCAACAACAAGATAGTCCTGCACATTGGCTCTGCTCTTTTTAACGGATTTACCTTCTGGATGATTGGAAACAGCGTGGCAGACTTGCAACTGGCTCTGTTCGCCAACTTCAATTTCATCTTCGTTGCCCCTGGTGTATTTGCGCAACTGCAGCCATTGTTCATCGAACGTCGCGACATCTACGACGCTCGTGAAAAGAAGAGCAGGATTTACTGTGAGTTTTCCGCGTTCACACATCACAAGCATGACTCTAACTTTATATTCCACAGCTTGGGTAGCCTTCGTCACGGGCGTGATCGTCAGTGAATTCGCTTATCTCGTCCTCTGCGCAGTTCTCTACTTCGTCTGCTTCTACTACACCGTGGGCTTCCCGTCTGCAAGCAAGGATGCTGGCGCCGTGTTTCTCATCATGCTCATTTATGAGTTCATTTACACGGGCATAGGGCAATTCGTCGCTGCATACGCTCCCAACGCTATCGCTGCAAGTCTTGTCAATCCAGTCGTCATCTCCGCCTTGACGTGTTTCTGCGGTGTCCTCCTCCCGTATAGCCAGATCACGTCGTTTTGGCGTTACTGGATGTACTACCTCAATCCATTTACATATCTCATGGGAGGCCTACTCACGTTTACTATGTGGGACAAGGAGGTTATCTGCAAGACGTCTGAATTTGCAGTGTTTGACCCGCCAAGTGGCCAGTCTTGCAGCACTTACTTGGAACCATATCTCCAAGGCCTGGGAAGAGCAGCAAACTTGGTGAATCCAGATGCGACGGAAGCTTGCAGAGTGTGTCAGTACCGGAAGGGAAGTGATTATCTGGCCACCCTCAATATCAACGAGCATTACTATGGATGGAGGAATATCGGAATATGCGCTCTGTTTGCTCTGAGCTCGTACGGTTTGGTTTATGGTCTTATGAAATTGAGAACAAAGACCTCGAAGCAGGCAGAGTGATACAGATGGATGGGTTCTTTTTTTTTTCACAGACTGCCATTGTATCTCTATAGGTGGTTTGCTTTTCGAAAATTCTTCTATACTGTTGTAAAGTAATTTCGAGATTATAGAATTAGAGAGTTGCGTTGTAATACCACTACAGAATTGACCTTCCAACGATTTATGTCCCACACTGGCAATCCGTGATGGATATACTGCAGCAATAACATGCCTCCCCAACCGCTAGAACATCTAAAGTCACCTACAGCGTAATGAGACACAACGTTACAAAAATAATTTTATACATTTAGCTCAGAACCTATACTTGCGGCAAAAGCAGCGGGTCTTTTAATAAGCGTTGCATATCTTCAGGAAGTAACGGCACCGTCACATCAACTCCATTATCTGTCCAGGTTCTTGGAGACGTATTTGAAGACGATGTGAAATCCATTGGTGGCCCGTCGTTAATGAGAATGCACCCATCCAAGCATGGTACAACACCATCAGCGTAGCGAGCGCGTGACCCAAACCCAAAGTCGACTTCGTACATGCCCGCTCGCGCCCAGGTCGTCACCATTATGTGCCGCTGGCCCAGAAAACCCTGCCAGATCCGCTGGGGCGACTTTTCGTATGCAATACTGTGGAGGTGCGCCGCTAGTCGTTGCGCATCATTGACTGTCGTCAGGGTCTCGCGTATACGCCGTGTGATTTGCCCAAGCGAGGCCGTAGCGACTTGCGAAGCAGCCAACTCAATGTTCAGCATCATGGTTGGCGATCCGATGAAGTTAGCACCAAGCTTGAGTGCTGGTCGGGTACCAAGCACGAGGTCGCAATGGACGGGTTCTTGGTCCGCCTGAAGACCACGAGCGCGCACCACGCACGACCAGATATGGGCCAACACGGCGTCGTGCTTGCTGATTTTCGAACCTGAAGATGTGGTGGAACTGTCTTGCGTTGCAGATCGCCATAGAAAATCGATCTGCTTCTGGTTCAAATGTATCGTGTACTGCTCTACCTTCGCTTGCGTATTCCATTCGGCCCACGGGAGCGACTTCCCCGCTGAAGGCAGATCCGCGGAAAAGGGTGCTGGAGGCTTCATAGGCGGCGCCCACCAGTCGTATCTATGCAGCGGAAGGGCAAGTGCATCTTCCATAATGGTAGGATTGGCCTCGCCGGCATTGATGTCACCCGCGGCACAAACATCCAGAAGATCAGGCTGGAAGACTGAGCTTGGGGCTGGAAAGGGTGCTTTCGATATCATGGCACGTGAATTACTCGCCCAATCCTGTGCAAAACGAGCAAGGGCCGTGATATCTGCAAGCGGGTGGGCGATCTTGGCAGCTATCACGAAACCACCACAAGCAAGCTGAGTAAGTTGCACAGCCATGCACGGCTTGTACAAGCCATTCGCATCTTTCTCGTTCGATTGAAGCGCGTTAACCAAATCTGTCTGCGGTACAAATCGAGCAAGCGTGACCTCATCCTCCAGTCGGTTCCAGATAGGTCGCCTCTTCGCAGACTGAACACTGTAAAGGCTGTCTACAGTTGCCAGGCTTGTCGCCTCCACGAATTCGATTCCCGGATCTGCACTTGTCCCATAGTATACGTATACCCGACCGTAGCGTCTGGCATGGGTGGGAAACCGCGCTGTTTCTGGGGTAGATTCATTGCTGTCAACGGTACCGATGCTTTTGAGAAATCCACACCATTGCGGGTATGTGTTCAAGGTCGCGCCAAATGCTGCGCGTAGGTGGCCGATAACATCTTTTGGAGCAAGTCGATCATTTGGGCATTCCAGGAGCCATATGGCATTAGTAAGGCTAAATTTGGCGGTTGTTGCATCTAGCAGTGACAGTGGCGTGGTAAATTCGCGGGTTGCAGGTTGATCAGGCAATATCCGGTCGATACGAACGATTTGGGGTGATTCAGATGATGTAGGAGCCGCCATATTAGTAGTAATAGTTGTGCGGCTAGGTATCCCGAAATTTCACCAAAGATGTGTCTTTATAAGACTGTCGTTCGTGGCAGGATCACCTTCCTAAATGAGTATATGTAAGGGGGCGGGGATGAGTCATTCTGAGTGCAAACCGTGTGCTTAGCACCGACAAAATGTAGAGTATTTCATGCTAAGTGATCAAAAGCTAGCTAACTATAAGGTGATGGAGCAAGCGGCTAAGTTTACAACCCTGTCTTCTGGAATTCTCCTTCAGAATACACGGTTGCTAGTGGGAGTCGAATAAGCTGTGGCCCGTGCATCGGATCAAGGAGAACTAATAAGTTTGCATTCGTCCTATCTACCGAATTAAGGAGTTGTAGGAGAGCCATAGCGATTCTGAAGTAAGATTGTGTATGTATTATTACTTCTTTTTACTTAGTTATAGTCCTCTCGCGTCCTATCGAACATGCGGAGTTCGTTTGTTTAACTACTCCTCTCTCACTTAGTCACGCTTCTCTTATACAAATTAGTTCCTTCGGTGTAGTCTGTTAAATCACAAGCTTAAAACGGCTCGTGGTATGAGTAGTTCTTTTATTTTGGCTGGCAATCGCGTCTAGCAGGTCTGCCAATATGTCGGTGGTGGAGGGTAACGAGAGAAACATCAAACGTGACTGCAACACATCTTCAAGTCTTAGTTTGATATGGATCAAGAGGTGATAACGTGAGATACAAATCAGCCTCACAAGAGTAGTATTGATCCGGAGTTGGTGGAGCCATATTTGATCCAAGGTTGTAGGATGTGGAAAGTTGGCGTGATACGAGCTCCCTCGCTTATCTATCCCATTATCATCCATTGCCGTCAATTGATTGCTTCAGCCACCACATCAATTGTTGTAGAGGCGTTTTTCCTATCATCTGTTAACCTCATTTGGTTTAGCCACCGAGTTAGCCACATCGTACGACATACAGATAGAGAGTCCACGTGAGTCTCGATTGACAGTGCGGCTCAGCCCGCGTTCAGTTTCTCGACTCAGCCTTGCGCCACCATGCGGGCCGCTGTCGCTGTCGCCAGAACAGACAATACCTAAGCTACTTTGAGTAATTCAAGTCCGTTGTCCTTATGCATTGTGTAACGCATCTCCTCAGCTGTCTCTTATGTTGCAAAAGAATAGAGATTCTCACCCCCATTCCTTGCCCTTGATTGTGCAGAAGCGAGGGACTGTGATTGACGGCGGATTGCTACATTGATTGAGTGAGAGGATCTTTAGATAAGTAGGTAGTACTGTTCCGCTATCCATGATCGTCATAGCATACCTTTACGGTCAAAAGATTCCACATCGTATATTTATTTTCTGAACATCTGTTCACACATACAGAATGGGTGCACGACATAAGTCCCTTTTCAGCTACAATTTAACTCGCCCTTTCCCTTTCCGGTGGTTCACGCCAGGGGCAGTGATTGGAGGCCTTGTGTTAACGGGGGTATTCACTTTTGTGAATTTTGCCTCAAGCGGATATGTTTTGGCCATCGAGATGTCTACCAACCCCAACGTCACCCTCGCGCAATCAATGGGTCCAATAGAGCTTTCGCCATCCTACCTTACGTCAAAAGTGAGACCAATATGCCAACCAAGCTCACTACCTGTAAACACGCGATTCTTCACCAACCAGACAGCACTGATGTATACGCTCACGAGTGTATGGCAAGAGGAGCCACAACGAATGATCTCGCCTTCGCTAACGTATCTTGGCAATGTGCTCGAGAACTGCGTTGTAAATTCGATCCAGATTGATCTTGATAGCCAGGACCGCGCGGCTAACCAACTGGCATTCACGGAATGGGGCGCGAGTGTGCGCACATATGTAACATGCCAGATATCCACAGCCACCGGGCCAGTCTTCCTCAACGTCACCCAGTCTTACGACTACGTACCCGATACCGTCTCCTTTTCCCAAATAGAAATGTTTCTGGGTTCAGGAATATTGAGTCGTGATCCGATGGCACGAACAAGTCTGTGGTGGGGCGAGTCGCTCATGTCTACATACTGGACCGAGGTCACCGCTGGCATGCAGAATGAGACGCGCGAAAGAAGCAAAGATTATTGGCCAACTCGCAAAGGCTCTCTCTACTTTGTTCCTCAGCCTGATGCCAGAATCGACGACGATGGGTTTTTTAGTTACTTCCACGCGCAGTTCATCGTGGCTACACAGCCAGGTAAATACGAATACCCAAAACCGAACAGCCATCCAACCATAGCAGAGCTCGACAGCTTGCGCGTATATCCTAACATCTGGACTCCAGCGAGCAATCTGGCCAAAGCGGCATACGCCATGGTCTTGGCTGATCTGGGTCAGAATACGAAAGAGCCAACAATGTTGACGGACGTGGAGCTATTGCGGTCATTCACTTCGAATCTTGTATCTGCGCAGAAGAAATCCGTCAATGCAAAACCTGGGCCAGCGACCCAGAGCTACGATGATGCGGATACTGGTACCTTGTCTGTGACGCCCTCAGTTATCTCCGCTCAATACCTTTGCCAAGTTCCCCGCATGCGTTCACCGGGCAGCTTACTACTAGCTGTCTTAGTGGCGGATTTAATCTTTCTCCAGACGGCCTGGCAGCTTTATAAGCTGATCTGCGAACATCTCCTTTCTCGCCGCTATCCGGATGCGAATTCGTGCCATGGGTGCTTGAGTAGTCCAGTAGAGTCTCAAGTAGCGCATCCTGTAGAATCGACTACGGGAGGGAAGTATCTGCCGGTACAGCAACGCGAAATTGAAGCAGGAGTGGCTTAGAGATTATAATTTAGTGGTTAGAAATGATATTCGTGTACTAGGTTCAGTGGGAACATTGGAATATGAACGCCATGTGCAAGCCGAGTGCAGAACATGTGCAATTGAAATAAGCAGAGCCAAAGAAAATGCAGGGAATGATTTTGTGTTTCATGCTATTAGATGGAACACCATTTGATTATCTCTAGCAACCTAGAATATACTAGATGCAATACCTATAGTGACTCTTTAGCTCAAAAACATGACCAGTACTCTATTATCTAGGTTACTACTTTCTTAGCTACTTATAAGTATATGTATATATCAATATTTAGCCTGCAGAAAGTAAGATAAGAAAACTATATTTCTAAGAGTAATGCCTTAGATATGCATAGTAGGCATTGTTTAAAGGAACTGAATCTTAAGCTTCCAGAATGGTTGTCTGTATATTCTAGTGTCCGCCATCCTCGTATATTTGATATAGATATGAAATTTTAGATCTGAGCCGGGAATATTCAGGGTTAAAGAAGAAGAGTCGGGGAGGTAATGGTCTAAGACATCTTGGGCCTGGGAAACGTCATATTCCCGCAATGTGAGAATATTTTGCACCTCTGCTACGGCGTCGGCGCATTCTGTAACGTTTACGAGGAAGTGACGCATGGAATTTTCCGCAACGGACGTCCAACCTATGATGTAAAGCATGCAATTGATGGTGGTGGTCCCGGTCATTTGTGCTCCAATTCCATGAGTCCCCACAACACTGGGATCGAAGTAGACCGAAAAGCGTAAAGCAACCCACGCCCTTGGCCGCCCAGAAGTCTCAAAAAAAGTCCCATTGCAATGATTGAATACGCCCCAATAGTCAAAGACGCTAACAAATTCTGGGAACTCCAATGCGAGAACCTGAGTGCGAAGACTGGCCAGGTATTGGCTAGCGACATACTGATCAGGTCCGTCATTTATCCTGAGAGCATACGGGATTGTGGTTGCAAGATGAATGTATCGAGGACCGACTATATATCTGGAAATCTGATATTCGACAATATTACACGGGTCGTTGCGGAGGAACATCTCATCTCCGATCTTTTCAAGGCGTATACCAAGCTCGGCACCGGAAGCAGACTTGCAGTACAAAGGCATGATGTACGAACTCCTCATGATGATCGAGTCCTTGACTATGCAAAGCGCATTAAACAATCGTATACCCCGGTTGGTGACTGAAGACTCTGACACGGAATCGATGCCCATTGATCCAGATATCGACCCAGCAGTGGAGAATTGAGCTGGGCTTTTTGCCAGGACGCCACAATGTAGTTCTGAGCTATGTTCTCTGATGCCTTGGTTTGTAGAATCCGTCCATGCGAGTATACTGAGATCAGGAGATGACTTGATGATCTCCTCTTGCAACCTGAGGAAAGCCCGATCTTCTTCACCGTAGAGCAATGGCATGTTGACGCCAAACAAGCCAAGTAATGAATAGGCCGCATCTTCGATTCGCGTTGTATATCGTGAAGAAGCCCATGACATTTTTTGGGCCACGCATATTGAATGGAGTGGGCGTCGATGCAAGAGAATATTCCGATCTATGCCCGAGATCCGGCATAGCATGGTGCACAGACTTTCCTTCGATCCCCTATATTGCCAATCGCAATCATAAAAGTATACAGTGTGAGGGGCAATAAACTCCTGTAGTGTCCAGCCACGAGTAAACCTATGTATGAGGGCATTTGCATTAAGCAGTTGTATATGCCAAGTCACGCGAGATTGACTTACCAACGGCAATGTGGCATGTCTGCCTGGAGATCCGCATCAGCCTCGAGATCGGATAAAAAGGCGTAGCAGACTTCGCTACGTTGGTACCAGGAGTACATCGAGTTGATGGCTTCAGTGAGCTCCGCGCTACTTCTCTTGTCTATGCAGCACGTATCTACCCACGCATATCTGATGCCACTCGCTTCAGCTATCTCGAGTGTCTTCATAACCTTTGCAAAGCCTTTGAAGTGTCGGCAGGCATCATTGGCGTAGTCCTGGTAAGTGATTTCTTCGGTCTCCCATGTGTGGGACAGTATGGCATACGGAGGGATATCACGACCGATAAATTCCTCAAAGTTGTGGGTACTCGTGTTGATTAGTCGCATGTTGAAGGTACAGGAGTGTTGGTATGAGAGAGAGAGAAAGAGAGAGATTAGAGGACAAGGCTGAGGATGGTGAGCTGAGAAGTACCAGTACAGCCTAGCAGATGCTGGTCGCTTATGTATGATAGTGGGGTGCTATTAACCGAACGGATGATAGCATTGCTCTTGCACTACCTCAATTGCAGCTGAGGTTTCAAGGCTTCTCATCAAGCTTGGAGAGTGTATGCACCGTATATGCACACTGGTCCTCGCTCTCTTTTTTCTTATTCCACGAGGCTGAGATATAGGTAAGAGCAGCACCGCAATGGACTGTCATCTGAAGTTTAGTGAACAGGGCCATTGCTGACCGAGCAGTCGGATAATCGTACGTCGTAATCGTTCCATTCTTGGGGGAACGATGGTAATGGAAAGGGTGATTTCTCGCTGTTGTTGTGTATGCATGTGTAGATGACTGCATGATGTGGGAGCTCTCCCACCCTCACCCCCTGGTCGTCGCGCTAAAAAGAGTGTTAGCGCCAAACGACGTCATGGTGATTGCGCGGTGCTTTTGCTTCGGACGCGATTGATGTACTTGAACAAAGCTTAAGACGCGCCCACTCTTCCCATCGCTCTCCTCATTTGGACACTGCCAAGTGATGCTTATCGCATAGCACTATGGCTTCGGCAAGTGATATCCTCACCCTCGTCAGCTCTCTGGCTCTCCGCCTGAGCATATGGATCTTCTTGCGATGGGTGAGCATAACCTGCAGATACTGCAACTCGAGCAAAACGACTGACTTGGCCGCAGATACCTACAACTGTCAGTATAGCACTACGCCAGATGACTGGTACATAAATCCATCTTATCAGGGTCATGTTAACGCGACAGGTTATACCATGTAGATCGTTCCTGCACTCGCAACCGCACTCACGCTTGTCTACATCCCGTCCTTCTTCACGAGTTTCCAGGACACAGCCCAGTACAAGATTATATCCGATGAGCTCGACATTATCGTCAAGGAAACCGTGGGCGGCAAGAGCGATGACTCGAGTGACGACATCAAGCTCATCGATGGCGCAGACGAGGGTCCGTTGCAGGAGCTCGACGTCCAGGAAACCGTCCAGTATGAAGAGAGGGAGCCCAAGGTACTGCGCACTCTTCTCACTGGGCTCCCGAGTCCTTCGTCGGCGCTATGGAGCTGGGTCACCTTTGGCATCAACATGGCCCTGATTGCTATGGCCTTGGACGTCGTTTATCGCGCGCCGCTGCTCCACCAGTGCCACGACGCGAGCTTTGCCCGTGTCGGATACGTGTCGGAGAACAGTGCGAAGATTCTGGTCAGAGAGCCCTTTGCCTTTGATGTGAGGGTTCTCTACCGCTCCATCGACGAAACTAAACGCTCTTGGATGCACAAAACACACCGCGCGAGCCAGCCAGACTACTGGCTCACCAACGAGACTGATTTTACCACTGTCCTCAGCCTCGAGCATCTACGCCCCGACCTGGCGTACGAGTACATTGTCGAGACGTCGCGTGGGAACATTACTGGTACCTTCACAACCGCACCACAGCCGGGACAAATTTCACTGCTCAAAGACAACAAGTACACTTTCGTCCATTCGAGCTGCATCAAACCCCGCGTTCCATACACACCGCTTCAGCACCCCCTCGAGTTCCCGGGCATGAAGCACCTTGCACGCTGGCTTCCCGAACTCAAACCTTATTTTATGCTTTTCCTCGGCGACTTCATCTACGTTGATGTCCCACATCGTACTGGCAGCGACGTCGAGACTTACAGACGCGAGTACCGCCAAGTATACTCCTCACCGTCCTGGCCAGCAGTCAGTCGGAATCTCCCCTGGATCCATGTCATTGATGACCATGAGATTCAGAATGATGTCAGTAGCCACGCCATCCATTCCTCTCGTATTTACCTTGCTGACCAGATATCTAGTGGAATAGCAACATGACGGGTGTAGCGGTTCCAGCGTACGATGCCTTTACACACTACAACGCTGCCCCCAACCCACCTCCTCATCGCCCGGGCGTTACTTACTTTTCCTTTACTCAAGGCCCTGCCGAGTTCTTCCTCCTTGACACTCGCCGATACCGTAGTCCTGCTAATAAAGACCCCTGGGACGCTTCCAAGACTATGTTGGGCGCCCAACAGCTATCTGATCTTCTTTCGTGGATCAAGAAGGAGCCGCCAGCCGGCGTGCACTGGAAATTCATTGTTACTGGCACACCCTTTACTAAGAATTGGCAGTTTGGGTCCGAAGACACGTGGGGTGGGCATTTGTCTGAACGCAGGATGATTCTGGAAGCAGCATGGGATATGTCATCTACACATGATATTGGTGTGGTAGTACTAAGCGGTGATCGCCATGAGTTTGCTGCCACATCGTTTCCACCGCCCAAGGACGGCAAATGGCCCATCAGCGCCACGGTACACGAGTTCAGCACTAGCCCACTGAGCATGTTCTACCTCCCCTTCCGTACGTACAAGGAAATTGATGACGAGGATGTATGCTTGAAGTATCTTCCCGATGGCAACAGCAAGTTTGGTGCCGTTGAAATCACGACACCTGAGCATGGGGAACAGAGCTTTGTCACGTATCGGTTGTTCATTGATGGCGATGAAGCCTGGACACATGTCATCAGTACGCCTCCAGGAAGAGCGGGTAGTCATAGGGCGAAGGATGCGGTCTGGGGATGAAGGGCAGCTATTGCTAGGCGTTTTCTCTTCTCTTTTTTGACCACGTCTGGTTCATAGTTATTTTTTTCAGAATACATTTGTGTTTGATAATCAAACGCTCATGGTTCAAAGGTCAGGGAAGTCTGTATATATATTCATCACTTTAGGACAACAATGGGTATCTTTTGGATTACTGACGATATCTCCATAATGCGTAACACTGTTCAACATCATCCCCACTTCCTTCTAGCTTTTTCTTCATCTGCCTTGGACCACTCTCTGGGCAAGATAGCAAAGACCAGATAGGAAGTGTGCGTCTTGAGCTCTGGCTCTGTTCGATGAACCAGCCTGCCCTCCTTGTACAAAGGTCTCGTCTCGAAGTCCTTCTTGGTCTGTGCCAGCCGGTCGTGTTTGCTCGGCGGCACGCCCTCCAACTTCTTCTTACCCTTGCGAGCACCGCCGTCCACATCACAGTCGACATTTTCGCCCCTCTTCCTCGCCTCAGCCTTGCGCATCACCTCCTCCTGCTTCTCGCGCTGCATGCTGTGGAAGACGGCGGCGCGGCCTTCTACGTCGCGGAGGCGCTGCACCGCTTCTTGTACGTTTGCGGGATGCGCGTTTCCACCTCTCACACCTTCTTCCTGCAGTCCCACGCGCTCGCGACGCACGTCGAGGCGCTTTGCGTTGATCTCCACCATATCGATTTCCTGCCAGCCGAGGGTGCGCAGGGCCGAGACGGTCTTGGTGACTTGCTCGATGCAGGGGCTGAAGGTGCAGATGCGGACTGCATTGCGGGGATTGAGTGGGGTGGCGAAGGGTTTGCGATTTGTTTCTGCGGGTTGCGCCGTAGGTGTGGTAGGATCGTTGTCTCCGGAGGTGGGTGTGGATATGTCGGTTGCTACCGAGTTCAGGGCGGCGGTGGAGGGAGGGGAGCGCGTGAGGTGTTTGAGTGCGTGCCACGGAGCAGGGAGATCGAGGAAGATGCAGTCGGCATCTGGACCTGGCGAGTTCTCCAGACCGAAGCCGTCGTTGTAGACATCACGGTGGGTTACTGTGACGAGGGGTTCGAGGCCGTGATCTTTGATTTCGGCTCGAAGTTGGTTTGCGCGTGGTTCGTGATACTCGAAACTGTAGACGCCGCCGGTTCGTGTCTTGCGCTTTCGCTTCTTGGACATGCCTACTGCGTTTTCTTCCTCGCCGTTGGGCTCGTCGAGGGCGTCGCGGGTGCCCGGGTAGCCATTGTAGACTGCGCGTATGGCAGCGTGTGTAAAGCTTCCACTTCCTGCGCCCGCTTCGATAATGTGGTCGCCTGGCCTTGCGCGCAACCTCTGCAAAATGTAGCTGTAGTCGGGCGTGTATACAACCTGGGTACGATGTGGAAGAGACAAAGTCCACATCTCTGGCGTAGGCGGTATCAGATGCGCAAACCCACTGCTCGCCGTTGCCGCCTTAACAATATCCTTCTTGGCCACTTCTGGCTCGGCAGACACCGTACCCTCGCTCTCATCTTTGCCGTCCCTCTTCCTCTTCTTGGACTTGCCACGCGATCCAGTGTCGACGACGGATGCGAGAATCTGGGTGCCCCAGGGTTGGCCGACAAGCGTGCTGTGGGGGAAAGAACCAAAGCGCGTGTTCTCTACTTTTCCCTCGGCGTAGTCAGAGTCGGCGTTGGGCTTGAGGAGGGCTGGGATGAGGTGATCACGGCGCAATTGCAGGATACCCAGATTGTCCGCTGTCGCATACGCTCCAGGGTCGAGGAAGGGGGAGGGAACAGGCGCCATTGTATCTTTTTCAGACGATACAGACAGCCACGACGCGGGGAGCAAGCAGTAGAGACGGCGAGGTGAATGTACAAGAAGTTGCAAAACCCGCAATGGAAGCGTCGCATATGCACAGAGATATTTGGCGGGGAGCTTTGGGCACGGTGATTGGCCGAGAGCGCCAAGATTTTGCTGACAGGGATTATGGAGGGTTCGGCCAGAGACCACCCACACAACGTGACACTCCCCTACTGACGGACTGACGGACTGACTCACCCGGTAAGCAGCAACCCAATCTACTTACACCTGGCCTGATTGTTATTCTTTATTTATCTACTCGGATTGTTGCACTCTCGCCCGTGGTCACCACAGTGTCTCGTCACATTGATGGTACTGGCGTTCCGGTCTTTGTCCCGCACCGTCAAGTCGTCTTCCCCACTTCTGCTCTCCAAAACTAGTCGGGTAGTAAATCAAAGTCAGCGCATTCCCAGGTGTCTCGCCGCCATGGCGACTCCAGCCCGCACCCAGCCACCATGGAAACAGCCACAGGGCTCCAGCCCTGCCAAACTCAAAGTGTGGAACTCGTTGACCAGATCAAAGAACGACTTTGTTCCTATTGACCCGGAAGGCAAAGAGGTCAAGTGGTATAGCTGCGGGCCGACAGTCTACGATGATGCTCATCTGGGCCATGCTCGCAACTATGTCACAAACGACATTCTCCGCAGAATATTGGCCCATTACTACGGATACAATGTCAAGTTTGTTCAGAATATTACAGATGTCGATGACAAGATCATTCTGCGTGGCCGTCAACAGCACCTTCTCGCCAAGTTCAAAGCAGACAACCCAACCGTCACAGAAGAGGTCATCAACACCACCATAAAGGCCTTTGATGCATACGTCAAGAAGAATCTCCCCCTTCTCAGCGAAGACGTGACCATTGGCAACTTCAACGAGGAGTCCGCTCAAAAGTACGCCAATGTCATCCAAGGCAAGTCGGTCGATGGCGTTGGTCCTGCTGGTGACAAGGAAGCCAAGATCAAGATGCACCTTCGAACAGCTGGCACTGCAGTTACTTCATTGCTAGCCCCGTCAAAGTCGACACCTGAAGACATCGAACTGTTCTATGCTGGCGCTGAAGATGTCTTGCTACCCTATTTGGACTCCCTATACGGCTCTTCCATTGATGCCAGTGACCACACTGTTTTCACAACACTCACCAAAAAGTACGAGGCTCGGTTCAACGAGGATATGGAAGCTCTCAATGTGCTAGACCCAGATGTAGTCACGCGAGTAACCGAGTACGGAGACCAGATTGTTTCTTTTGTAGACAAGATCATCAAGAACGGTATGGCTTACAGCACTTCTGATGGATCCGTCTACTTTGATATCGAGGCTTTTGAGAAGAGAGAGGGCAACCACTACGCACGTCTGGAGCCATGGAACAGGGGTGACACCAATCTACAAGCTGATGGCGAAGGCGCCCTGTCATCAGTCAAGACGTCGGAAAAGCGAAATGAATCAGATTTTGCTCTCTGGAAGTCAAGTAAACCTGGTGAGCCGGCGTGGCCAAGCCCCTGGGGGCCCGGTCGACCAGGATGGCACATCGAGTGCTCAGTCATGGCCTCAGCAGTCCTAGGCGAACAGATGGACATTCATAGTGGCGGTATTGACCTTTGCTTCCCACATCACGACAACGAGCTGGCCCAATCGGAAGCGTACTGGTCACAGGATGGGCGCCCAACCCAATGGGTGAACTATTTCCTTCACATGGGTCACTTGTCAATATCCGGCTCTAAAATGTCGAAATCCCTTAAGAACTTTACCACAATTCGCGAAGCTTTGAGTCGTGGCGACTGGAATGCGCGCAGTCTGCGCATCATCTTCTTGCTTGGAGGCTGGCATGATGGTGTCGAAATCACTCCGGACATGCGCAAGTCTGGTTCGTCGTGGGAGAGTTACGTCACCAACTTTTTCTACAAAGTCCGTGATTTGGAAGTGAATCCCAACATCGGTTCGACAGGCGCAGAAGATGACAAGATTCTCAAGTCGTTCGAATCTGCCAAACAAAAGGTTCACAGCGCGCTGGCCGACTCCTTCGATACCCCTACGGCCATGCGCGCAATTTCGGGTCTCATTACAGAATACAACTCTGCAGACAAGGCTGGCCTCAGCGACTCTGTATCGTTTGATGTCGCCCGCTACATCACTCGCATTGTCCGCATATTTGGACTGGACGGTTCAGCAGACCCATACGACGGCGGCATCGGCTGGGCAGGTATCGACATTCCCTCGGCGGCCAAAGAGCACGTGTACGCCGTGTCACGGGAACGCGACGAAGTACGCCAACACGCCATCGCTGGCGACCTCTCGGATGAGGTCTTGCAATCCATCATTGCGCAACATAACCCCACGCAGAAGCAGGATATCGAAGCACTTCCGTATGCAGAGGTCCTATCCACTTTCCAAGAGAATCTGCAAAACCTAGCCAAGAAGAAGGCTCCGGCAAAAGATTACCTAGACCTTTGCGACCAGTTGCGCGACACTCATCTCTGGGATCTCGGCATTTACCTGGAAGATCGCGAGAACGCGCCTGCAATGGTGCGTCCTGTTGATGCCGAACTGCAAGCCGCGCGCTCTCAAAAAGAGGAAATCGCCCGGCAGAAAGCGGAAGCGAAGCTGAAGCGCGAGCGCGAAGAGGCCGAGAAGAAGGCCAAGCTTGCCGAACAAGCCAAGATCAACCCCAAGGATATGTTCAGAACTGAGGAATACAGTGCGTGGGATGATGAGGGCTTGCCGACAAAGGACAAGGATGGCGCTGATGTACCCAAGGCGCGCTTGAAGAAGATGAAGAAGGAATGGGAAAAGCAGAAAAAACTGTTTGAAGAGCACGCCACCAAGGCTTGATTGGTTTGTTTGTAGAGAGCATAGACGGCATGTCAATAGCATCCATGTGGCGAGTCAATGTTAGAGTAGGCGTACTGCAAAAGGGCTGCGAGGCAGTTGGCATGTGGTGTTCATATTTATCCAGTGAAATATACTGGGTGAATGACTAATGCAGCATGATGCCGAACATGACGAGTGAATACTCAAGCGAAAAAGAAAAATGCCAATTTAAAATACATATTCAAAGCAGTGTTGTAGGTGACCAATCGAGATGAATGCGAGTGGTGCCATACCGATCGTTGAGCCCTGCATAGTGGCAATGTTCAGGCGTCATGTTTCCAAAGTACAGAGTCCATTAAGCGCGTCGTCCCAACATGTAGGGCGTGCCAAGGCCCGTAATGCACGACTCGCGCATCACGAATGCAACTTTGTAAGTTCTCTGTATTGCGCTATGACTCCAGTAATTATCAGGTCAAGTAACCAAGAGAAGTATTAGGGCTCCATTATGTGTAGATCCAAGGATAACTGGATTTTCCTAGGCCCAAACTGCATCTATAGTAGAGGTTAGTAGGTATGTATTAGGGATGCAGTGGTATAACCGGGTTTTAGCACAACCCAAGGCCAACGCCTTTTTTTATCCCCACCAATGCCATTAGCACCAACGTCGAGACCTCACCCACAATCGGATTTCGACTAGTTTCCGCGGCCGATGGGCGGGGAGGGTCCACTAAATGACTACCCACTTGGCTCACCGTCGGATAAATCGCCGAGTGACTGAGGTTCTTCTTTACCGTCTCAATGCTACATAACTAGTCGTGCTCCGTATGGGCACTTCTCTCTCCTTCACTCCCTCCATTCCCGTAGACTTAATGACAAGCCCACTGTGCCTTCACAATGCCATCAAATCATGATATCGAAAAAGCCCTGGCTCCAGCCCACGAGCAATTGACTACTCCTACTACTATTACACAGCACGACCATGCCCCAGCCTACACTTCCATCAAAGCTCCCTCGTACCCCCAATCCCAATCCGAGCCCGACATGATCAGAGTACCAACCCACACCTCCCACGCCTCCCGCACAAAACAGACCATCCTCGACCTCGCCAAAACCATCACCGCCCGCTCCAACGCCGACATACTCGACCCCGGCCCACCCCCAGACGGCGGTACAAAAGCCTGGACCCAAGCCCTCTGCGGCCACTTGGTCGTCTTCAACACCTGGGGCATGATCGCCACCTTTGGCGTCTTCCAACAGTACTACACGCTGCACCTGGGCCTGGAGCCCTCTGCCGTGTCCTGGATCGGCAGTTTCCAAATGCTAGGCCACTTTGCACTGGGAATGCTAACAGGCCGCTTGTTCGACGCGGGCTTCTTTTACTGGTCCGCAGTCCCTGGCATGCTGGTTTCTGCGCTCGGTATGTTCATGACGAGTTTGTGTACGCGGTACTGGCACTTCTTTCTCGCGCAGGGCCTCATGACGGGCGTGGGCAATGGAATGCAATTTGCACCCGTCCTGAGTCTTGTGAGCACGTATTTTGCGAGGAATAGGAGTGTGGCGCTGGCGATTATGGCGTCGGGGAGCGCCACGGGCGGCCTGGTTTATCCGACTGTCGCTAGGCAGTTGCTGCCTCGCATTGGGTTTCCGTGGACGGTTAGGGTCATGGGTTTTATGATGCTGGCGGTGGGGACGGGCTACAGTTTTCTTTTGAAGCCCAGGCTGCCGCCGCGCAAGTCGGGGCCGGTGCTAGAGCTTAGTGCTTTTGCAGAGTTGCCGTATAGTGTGTTTTTGCTGGGTGTCTTTCTCATTGCGCTGGGCCAGTACTTTGCGTTTTATTACATTTCCTCTTTTGCGGTTGATATCCTGGGTTTGCCGTACGAGACTTCGATCAATGTCTTACTGGTTCTCAACGGCATTGGCGTGCTCGGTCGTCTGGTTCCGTCTTGGTTTGCGGATAAGTATACGGGGCCGTACAATATCCTCATTCCGTTTTGCTTCGTTTCAACGCTCGTTTTGTTCTTCTGGCCGCTGGTCAAGAGCGAGCAAGGATTGTATGCCTGGGCTGTGTGCTACGGCTTCTTCGTCGCCGGCTTTCAGGGTATCTTCCCAGCAGTCATGACCACTCTGACAAAAGATATGAGTAAAGTAGGGACAAGGAACGGCCAGGGCTTTGCTATTGTGGGATTGGGTACTTTCATCGGGCCTCCCATTGCAGGGGCTTTGATACAGAACTATGGTGGAGGTTACCTGAGTGCACAGCTGTTTGCGGCTATTGCCGTGTTGCTGGGCAGCTCTATTTTAGTTTTGGGTAGATTGAGCATTACGGGGTTGAATTTCAAGGTGAAAGTTTGAGGATGGAGTAATTGACTTGGAGCTGTAAGCATTTAGATAACCAAAACTTGATTTGGATTTATTTATTTTGAACCATCCTTGCAATGTTCATTGAATGCCATGACTGTGGCTTTGGATCAATCAAACGCGTACAGCGTAGCGTAAGACATGGTTTCAAGAAGTTTGGAGCGAGGACAGCGGCTCTGCGTTATACAAAGGTAGCGGGCACTGCAGTGTAAACATGGCAGGTTTATATATTTGCGTCAAAGTAGAAGTTCAATTTCATCATCATCATCATCAACACCACCTCACAGTAAGAAACACCAGTTTGAAGTTTCATATATGTATTCCACTATCTGGAATATCTAGCTACATGTCCCGCATTGAGATCAAAGTCCCTTGTCTCGTGCTGCAAAATCCCGTGCCCAGGTATATCACCAATGCATGCATCTCAGCAGTACCCGAGAATGCGAAAACAAGAAAATCAATCGTAGATATCGATGGGTCTGATATCTACAAGCCGCCCCTTGGAGCCGAAGGAAAGAAGGGCAGCCTACATAAGAAAACCGTGCCTCGCCCGTACATGGATGGACCGCACGCCGGCTGCAAGTCAGCCTGAATGAGCAGATGGTGAGAAATCACCTATCTAGCATAGCCAAGGATAGTCTTCGAAGTCGGCCAGTCATGAGGCGCGGGTAACTCACCCCAAAGACTCTCAAAAACAGAGACACGAGGCGAGGGCGTCCTGCCCCAAAGATCCCCAGGAGGAGAGGGCGCCTTGTTCGAAGGATGCTTAGAAGAAGGGGCAGTACAAGAAGAAGAACCAGAAGAAGACGAAGGAACATACTCCGAGTCATCACCTCCATCGCTCTCCTCCTTACGAGACTCTTCGGCAGTCGGTGCTTCAACCTGCATATCCTTGGCCAAGTCAAACGCATCCTGGAGGCTGATCTTATCCGTGAGACCCTTTTCCTGGACCCACTTCCACACCTTGTTCATGCCTGCGCTGCCTTCGATGATGAATTTTTCGGGGCCGGAAACGTTGCTGCTGTCGATGGGGATGTGGACGGCCTGGCCTTCGTGCTCGATGGTGGCCCAGTAGGTGACGATGTAATCGGTAGGCTCTGGAAGCTTGGCTGCGGAGTCATCGGCGGTGTCGTCAGGAATGTCATGTTCATCGATATCGGAGGCGGTTTTGAGATCTTCCCACCCAGATGCGCAAGTAGGAATGGCTTCGCCATCGATCGAGCCCCAGAAGCCGTCATCAGGTGCAGTTGAATCGGCTTTGTGAGCAAGGCGCTTAACGCATTCGCCATTACACGATGGAATCCAGAAAGTATCGGCATGCTGAATGGAAGCGATATCCTCAAACGTGCTAGCCCATATGGCAGCAGCCGCAGCACGGCGATCCTTCTCCAACTGAGCAGAGTCGTGGTGAACAGTGGCCGAATCGGCTTCATGAGCAAGTTCCTCAACGCAGCGACCGTTGCACCATGTATTCAAGCAATCATCAACATGCTGAACCACAGTCTTGGTACCCCACACAGCGTCCGCACATGTGCCATCTGCGGCTCCTTGGTGACCCTTCTCCAACTGAGCAGGTGCAGAGTAAGCAGTGTCGTCAGACGCCTCACTCTCACAATACGCTTGCTTGACACCAGTCTCGTTGGCTTCATCGCGAAGCATGGATGCTGTGTTGTCATCGTTGTCCTGGTGTGAAGACATCCACTCCTTCAACGCCTGCTTGAGTGAAGGCGGATCATCAGCGGCCTGCTGGTATAGACGGAGCGCAACTTCTCCATCGCCACTACACATGCGCGTAACGTTGTATGCATCCTTTGCGGTGAAATCCTTTGGATGGTCCATGCAAAACCGGAACAATGCAGTGGCCAATATGGTGGCCAAGGGCACCTTGCATTTGGCCAAGAGTGACTGGGCGTGCGAGGTTACAGAATCCGCAACGAGAGCGTCCGTGGCGTTCGAAGACTTTGCAGTAGCGGATGGGGATTTCTGAACAGGCTTTGAAGTGCCCTCGAGCTGCTTGAGATGGGAGATAAGCGAGTCCTTGATATCATCTCCAGTCGACACGGCTTCATGATACCCTTGGGACTGACGCCGAGCTACTTCGGCGGCCCGAATGTCGGACAGCTCCTGAATGCGGGCAACTACATAAGCCATATAAGGTGGGACAACGACTTGCTCGCGCCTTGCCGGTGATTTCTCGGTAGCAGATGCGGCTTCCATCTTCTGAATGAAGTGAGTCGCCGGCAAGGTACCCAGCTCCTCGCCCTCGAACTCTCCGTCGTCCAGATCATAATCTTCTTCGTCAGAATCTTCAAACTGATCGGGATCCTTAGCAAACCGCTTCTCCACCTCAGACAGAGACACATCGAAAGCCACAGCATACTGCTCCTTCATCTCAGACAGACGCTCTTCCATCTGTTTGACCATAGCAGTCATATCAGTTGACCATACGCCGGATGAGGGGGATGCAAAAGCCTTGGCGAGTCGCACGAAGCTGTGCATGGCAGACCTGAAGCCATCACGCTTCTTGTATTCCTCAATGTCGCTCTCGATATCGACGATGACTGATGGTGACGTTGGCGTCAGACGCTCACGAGAGTGGAGTGGAGACATGTTGTCTGAGTAGCTCATCTCCTCGCACGAAGACTCAGATCCCGAAGCAGATACTATGTCGACAGTGACACTCGTGTCACCGGGAGTAGTCTTGTTGACGCTCCGGGGTGTAGTGGGGCGGTTGGGTCGGATTTTCTTGGCCATGTTTAGCAGTGTGTAATGAGCAGTGTATGATGGGTTGTCAGAAAATTTGGAAGAAAGTATGGTGGAGATATACTCGCTACTGGTAGCAGGATTATATCTTGCTAGGAGAAGCTTGGACGCTGGATGAGGTGAGAGCGTTTGCAGACCAGTTCATAGTGAGAGAGAAAAACATTGCACGGGGCAGCCATATGAGCATCTGGTGACGTAAATATCGAAGGTGAATTCGAGTTGGAGTGAAAGTAAGGCACAGTCGGTACCTTCGTGGATACCCCCGGCGTGTTACCGCTGCTCGAAGTAGATAGACACCTTCTTCAATCAATTCCTTAGCAGTAATTAGTGTTCAGCTTTGCTCTACCACCTTCATTGGGGGTCGTCCCTTAATCTTCCGATATTCATCTTGAATCACGCTACGATACGTACCAAAAGTCCCTATGAGCATACAATATCGCATATACCTTCATCGAAGCAATGGCCTCCTCTCCCCACCTCTCTCATTCCACCAAATGAATCCCCTCCGCCCCGTCCCCTCATCCACAACCTCCACCTCTTCCTCCCTCTGCATCCCACCAACCCTCCTCCACCACCTCCCCCAACCCTCCCTCACCCACACCCCGCCCCTCCCATCCTCATAGACAACATACCCCCCGCTTCTCGCCCTAGTCCCCCAAACCACCCAACCAACACACTTGGACACTCCATAAAGCACCAGCACCCCAAACAACGTACAAAAAATCGTAACAAGGGACGTCAAAAAAGTGATAGTAGAAACCTGGCATCCCAGCCCGCCAGTCCGCAGTTCAAACCGCTCAGATCCCAATGCGCAGATGTCATGGTGGCGAATAGGCGACAGCAGCGGGAAAGTCCTGGAAAAAGCATCGTCTAGCGGGAGAGGAAGACAAGTTGAAGACTTTATTACCGCATCAGTTATTTAATCAAAAACCGGTGAAAAAGTTCCATTGTTTTTTTATTTTTTTTTGATGAAACACACAATAAGATGACATGGAAGAAAGAAAAACGTACAATCGCGCACCATCCGCAATGACCTGTACTTCGATGGCAATCGCCGCAGTCCATGTAGCCCCAGCATCGCTTTAGGCGGTCCCAATCTTCCTTGGGGCTCTTCTGTAGACGTTGGTGGAAGAGCTCTGTTGTATTGATGAATGCGCCGTTGTCGCGCGTGACAGAGGTTGCGGGGCAGTTTGATGGCATTGTGTTTGTTTGGTGTAGTGAGGGACTTGAGATGGTTTAAGGCTAATGTCCATCCCTACGCGCCAAGACGCTAAAGAGAGTGTGTACTATTAATAATACTCCGTCACGTGTAGGCTGTGTATAGGAGCGTGATCAAATATCGCTGTTTACTATTGAAATGACTTCAAAACTGTACATTGAGCTGTTGGTGCCGAAGAATTGCTATGGCGCATACATGCAGCAGATGCGATTACAATATTACAGCGTGACCTTAGCTGGTATCGCTGTTTGCGCTACTCAAAGATGCCAATACCGTTGCTATATTACGAAAGAATTGCGAGGTAAAGGCAAGAGCTAAAGTAATTATTCCGTGCATAGAATTGTTACACAGAGTTTGGACTATACTTCTTTAGCCGGGTCCGCACGAAGGCCGGTAAGCTTTAGGATAGTATACCGTGATATTTTGTGGCGATTCGTATTGGAAAAGAAATATAGATGTAACTGGGTTTTTGAAGACAACTTAATTCTTATAGAATTACCTTCTCATAAACACTCCATACACGTTCCTACAGCTCATCCTTCCCTGGCCTGATAGGCGCCTATTGAATCGCCGAGAGTTATCAAACTCGCATTATAGCTTACATTTTCACATGCAGCGTAGTGCCGACACCAATAAGTATCTTGTTCGTTGCAATTTCCCGCAGTCTGTAAAGCTTGTGTTAGTGAACTTCCTTTTTTACAACAAACAACCCCTTAATACTATAAACTGTCCGAGATGACCTACTCCCCAGTTCGGATCAGCAGAATGGCAATACTGAGTGTCTATCCGCCCAGCTACTATGCCTGTAAAAACAGGCATGATAAGCAAGCTTAAAAAGCGCATTGTGCCTAACGTAGTGCAATCTGTATAGCTATAGACCGCTTGAGCTAACAAAAGATTGTCGTAACGCTTTAGTTCGTAAGAAAAGCACTTAGGAAGATTGATCGACTATAGCCTGAGTTCGTCTTCATCTCCTTATATAGCTGCTCCTTCGGCAAAAGTCCACAGAGAATATGCGGTCAAAAGGTCTGTGAAATCACCATCGATACGAATGCTTTTCACAGTTGCGCAGCTTATAGCAGAAAAAAAAATCATAGCGAAATGAAAGGTCAAAATGATTCATAGCCCTCTCATATGGGGAAGATATATCATAAGTATTTATCCCACAGCCAACTAAACTAGCTTGTAATGTGGCTGAACGTCCCTTCGGTAGAGCTTCTCGATAGGATTCTCTGTGCGTGATTACATGATTCAAGTGCTTAGCTCTAGCAATTAGCATCTCCTGACCCCCCTATGAGGAGTAAGCACTAGTGGAAAGAGAGTAATATTTTCTTTCTCAGAAAAGTTATTAGTGAGTAGCAAAGGGGAGGGCTTCCTCTATAGAGCTATTGCTAGGGTAACGTGCATCCCCCTCGCGACAGATAGATGCACGTTAGTCATATCCGTCACGAAAGGAACAAATTCTTTTGCAGGAGGGAGGAATACAGGCTGCGGAGAAAGGAAAAAACTCTGATTGATTTGTCGGCCAGAGGAGGACCGATATGGGAATGGGATGACAGAAAGTGGGGCGATACGGGTGATGACGATGAAAGGAAAGGTGGTGCGGTATAGGGCAAATGTTTTGTGTCATAGAAACGCTAAGGTGCACTAGTCACGCGAGCACTTCGTTCCATTCTTGGAAGCATTGCCAAGTATGGAACATCACTTGAGAACAAGAATGAGGCATACTCATGAATGGCAACGGTCTGAAATGATTCAATTACAGAGAAATGAAGATATATACAAAAAGATGAAGCGCATATATACGGTTTCCCTGCAATTCTCATGCTAGGGAATGGCTAAAGATCTCTTATGCGGGGGTGCATTGAGAGTAGAAGGTGTTGTTGAAGGTGCACTTGTATCCGCTGACACAAGCTGTAGGGCCGGTCCAACCTTGGCCACCGCATCTGTTGCCGTGTAAGTTTATGTTTGATACTCAAAGACACTTGAGTCACTTACTGTTGCCAGGCACCAGATACGGCGGTTGGGGTAGGTTTGGCCGATGACTTGGTGGGAGTAGCGCTGGTTGGCTTGGCTGAAGAAGCAGGAGGAGCTGAGCTGACTGGCTTGGACGAGACAGACGATCCACCTCCAGTGCTAGGACCAAGAGCAATGATCTTGGCAGCTGCGTGCTCTGCGGCGGTGATGATGTAAGAAGTAGGGTTGGTGAAGATTTGACTGCATCAGGTCAGTTTGTAGATCAAGAAAAGTGTAGTGTATGGGGACTCACCCAGGGAAGATTGAGGCATCGACGACGTGAATGTTCTTTGTTCCGTAGACCTGAGCGTTCAAATCAACAACAGAGGTTCCGCCAGTAAGTCCACTGTCAGTTCCAAGCTTAGCGGTACCGATCCAGTGGTTGGCGCGGCGCGCAGATGGGGTCTTTGGCAGACTGGCGACGTATTCCTCGACAGTCTGGTTGACATTGGGGACCTGGAACTCAATCTGGGGGTTCTTCTTGATGGCCTTGATCATGCTCTTGATCCCAGCAATGACGACATCGGTATCGGCCTGGTTGTTCAAGTATGGTGACTTGCTGACAACCATGTTGAGAGCACCGTTGATGGAGAGGGCACCTCGCGAGGTAGAGCCGTGGCCGAGGTACTGAGAGATGGTGAGGTGGTTGGTGTCATTGGGTCCTGGGCCTTCAACACGAGCAGTCCACTGGATGGATCGGTCAATTCCGTCAGATCCCTTGATCATTTCCCAAGCAACAGGGCCAATGTTGGGGGCGGAGGTAGCGAGGATACCTGAGCGCTTGCTCAAGTACAGGTTCTTGTCAGCCTCGATAGGGGTGTCCCATGCCTCGTAGAAGTTGTAGTTGGAAATGTTGGGGTGCTTAATGACGAGATCGGTGTTGACGTGGTCGTTCAAGTTCTGTCCGACAGGAAGGTTAATCCAGTCAGACTCCTTGATCATAGTAGCACCGTCGCGAGCGCTGGCCTTGACAACACTGAGTTGGTCCTTTGGTCCAATACCACTGCGGAAGAGAAGCTTGGCACTTCCGAAAGAACCAGCGGAAAGGACGACACGGCCACCCGGGTTCAGGTTGACAGTACCGCAGTAGCCGGTGCCACCAACGCCGCTCTCGAGTTCAACACCAGTAGCGACTCCGCCGTTGCGGATAACACGGCGAGCCATGGTGTTTGTCCAGAGCTTGAAGTTTGACCTCTTAAGCGCAGACACCATGTAAGTGCCAAGAGGACCCTGACGCTGCCCGTTCTCGTACATGAAGGGAGCGTGGGAGTAAGTCCTGTTCTTCTGGTTCTGCTGGCTGTTCGCAGTGACGCTCTTCCAGCCATCAGCACCAAGGGCACTGGAGAGAAGGTTGAAGCCTTCTTGCTTGTAACGCTTGCCATCGACGGAAGGAGTGTCAGTTCCAGGGATGCGCGAGAAGACGCGGTCGATGGCAGGCTTGACATCGGATGATTTCCAGCCAGCAGGGAATTGGTAGTCGAAGTCGATATCGACTGGCTTCCACCAAAGCGCAGCGTTGACGGCAGCACCGCCACCAAGCACGCAGCCGGCCATCTGGTCAATGTCGGTACAGGCGACACCAGCAGAGTCAACCCAGATCTGGTTGCAGAGACCGGGGATGTCGAAGCGGGTGAGGTTATTACTGAGAGCCCAGGCAGGGCCCATGTTTCCACCAAAGCGAGCAAGAGATGGCGGGCCTTTCTCGAGCAGAAGAACACTCTTGCCGGACTCGGAAAGCTTGTCAGCCATGGGGATACCTCCAGCACCACCACCGATGACAATGTAGTCGTAGGAACCGGTGGGAGCGGGAGAACCCTGGCATGCTGCAGTTGGTGTGGGGGAGGTACCAGGCTGTGAGGGTGTAGGTGAGCCTGTGGGGGGCTGGGCCAGTTTTTCCCAGTCAGGGTATTTTGCGCTCCTGGCCGGGGCAACTTGAGCACCGAAGAGACCCTGGCCCTTGTTGTGCTGGACCCAAGTACCGGAGTAAACCTTATCGTGCTGAGCCCATCCAATGACTTGCACCTCGCCAGTTGGTAGTTGAGAGCCTTCGGCACCTCCTTGGTTCCAAGCCCAACAGCTCTTGCACAGGTAAACGTACTCAAAGTTGGTGTCAGAAACCTTCTGGTAGATTGTGCTTAGAGTGGCATTGCCAGTGTAGTCAACGGGGGCTGTGTAGCCACTGTACTTGGTTAGTGGGGGGATTTGACAACCATGTCGGAACTAAACTGACGCTGCATGGTAGAAGCCAGCCTTGACAGCATCGTTATCGGGCCAGGCCACGAGAAGAAGGGCATCGGGCATGCCACCACGGTGACTCAAACCAGACCAACCCTGGCCGGAGGTGAGGGAACCTTTCTGGAGTGGTGTGTTAGTAAGGGCAAGACTAGGCAGATAATACGGTATATATGTTTTGGAGGACTCACAATGTAACCAATGTAGTCCAAGTTGTTGCCAGTCGAGGCTTCGGGGAGGGCCATTCCCCATTCGAGGCCACCAGCAGTCTCAGCGCTACTGACCACTTGGCGCCAAAAGGTGATGCCGGTGGCAGCATGGGTAAAAGTTTCCTGAGCGTATGCTAGAGAGGCGAAAGAAGAAGAGAGCAGCGCAGCTGCCTTTGCAAAAGAAGAGCCCTTCATGTTGAGGGGTTAGTAAAAATGAGCGAAGGTGAAAGCTGGCGGGCTGGAGGACCATGCCAGGGTGCCATGGTGGTTATATACATTTTGAAGGTGCCCGCCATCATACACCCCTCCCCCCTAGACGCTTCTATCGAGTGCATAGAAGGTAGGATGGACGCCAATAGGGCCAAGCCACTACCTGGGGGAGTTGCATCTGGAGGCGGCAGAACAGGCCCCTTGAGCCAGGCACAGAAGATGGGAATCGAGAACGGTGGGGCTCGCAAGCAGGTTGGATTAGCATGAGACGCGGTGCTATTGGGCGCGGGGGGTGGTCAACGTGACCTCGCCAAGGGCCAGGGCAGGTGGTTAATATGTAGCAATAAGGGCGACATGGGGGAGTTGATTGATGTAGATTGCCTTAAAGCCGGGAATCCAGCTCATTTGCCGTCGGCGACGCTGCTATAGCCCGTTTGGGACACTCGAGGCTTGCCCCAACCGGCCTAGCGCCGTTTAAGCGGCTGGAAACAACTCTTGGGACTCATCCTTTCATCACACACTCGCACCCCCAGCCATGCGCCCAAGCCCTCTTTTTGACCGCATTCGCACGTCCTTTTCGCTAACGGCTCTGTGACGCCCGTTCCGGCGACTCGCCTCAAGTCCAGTGTCAGTGTCGTCAACTTTGCGGCGCTTGCATGTGCGACTCGGTCTCTCCACACTACTTCCCACTACCAATCTAATATATTGTGTCTGCTGTCGTCTCGCCTGGCATCGCCCACCACGCCGCCTCGGGCCTTCCATTGCCCTGCAATTAAGACGGCCGTTTATTCATCTAATTGTCGGCTCCTCGCGCCTGCATGTACTTATCTGGCCATGCACGTGCTACAGATACAGGGACACGTGCAGCAACGCCCGACAGTATGTATTTTGCGCAGGGCGGATATATTGACAGACCGGAGCATGTACCTATTGTCTTTGTGGCTTTGTCATGATGAGAAATAATGCCGAGTTTCGGTATCCATCCTTCCTCTTGCGCAACGGTGCCTTGTTCCGTTTAGTGAGCGGCCTAGCATCATTGCATGTATAGAGACATATAGTACTCGAGTACATATGGAGCAGCCTTTGGTGCATGTCTGCACCGGACACGGAGGAACTACAGTCTAATTTGCCGAATTCGCCATTTCTTCTATGCATGCTGTACATAATTGGGCCAAGCAACGTGCATACTTGGTATAAGTCTTCGCTAGAATGCATGGCAGCGGCGTAGAAAGGCCAAGGACTCTTGTGCTGCTCAAAAGGGCTGCTGATCCAAGACAGCTAATCACCGCACGCTTGTCACACAATCGACGACGACAGCTCCTCGGGCGCGGGGGGTACTGCTGGGTCCTGCCATGTAAACAAGTTTCATGTTTCAGGACCAGCAGCGGGTAGGATGGGGCGACTATCATGTTTCACACCGTCGTCTAGAAATGCTTGGGAGTTCGTGCAAGTACTTACACCTACGTAAGCGCGCTGGAGACTATCCGCTTTAACTAGCGTGTGGCGGTTTAGTATATAGTTAGCTACGTTACATAGGTAGAGTATAAATATGTAGAAACTTAGATGCCCTCTTCCACAGATGCTATGGGCACGTCTTGTCTCAGCCGCACCCCGCCACCCGGCTTCGCTACGCGTCTCCGTAACCTAATCTTACGCCTGGGACAAGTCTGACTGAGTGCTGAGTGACGGCATCCGCTCGGCACGGCACGCTGAGACACACAAGACCGCTGTCTATTCCTGACCGCGTCATTATTATCTCGGGAGGCAGCGGATTCCCCGTCTGCCAGAGTGGCGGGGCAGCAAGCCGTTGGGGGTGTCAAGAGTGGTTGCGGGAGGGATAGGTTTATTGCTGCAGGTTTGTACTACACATGTAGTTATACATCTGGAACGTACATGTACTGGCTGGCTGGCATACATCAAGGTGCACGTGAGTACAACTCAGCGATCTAGCCTTTTGGTCTCGATCGGCAAACCTGCGTGGTGTCACTTTGGCATGTTTGGCGAAACCTTGCGAGAATGTCAGCGTCATTGTACATTATCAGGATGAGGGATATGAAGCATAGTGGCGGTGGTATGAGAATGGCATAAGCGACATTGCGTGCCGGGTCTCTCTGCAATGCGAGTCGGAAAGCGGAGAAGCACATGGTCGAGTGTCTCGAATAGCGATGCAAGTTCGCCACTTTGGACATTTTGCCGGTAATCAACCTTGTGTTACACTCCAACAAGATGAAGACATACATCTCTTCCTATTGCAACGGTTGGACGATCAGAGATTCCAACGGTGGTGCATATGTTGTATGCACCCCGCAAAAACCTCAGGTGCGGTAGTTGGCCTTGGGGTCTAGGCTTACTGATGGTACCTTGCATCCTCGGGTTTGGTTGGGTCTTACTGTTCCCCACATCTCAAACCACCCCATGATCCCCGATCTTCTCCGCTCCCGCTGCTATTGACGCCTTGACGTTTCCCTCAGTCGCACACACACACGCACGTACACCCACTAACAAAAGAAGACGACGAAGATGCATGACGAACGCAAGTTTTCTCGATTCCCACCACCATGGCGTGAAAGAAGCTGACGTATCCAACCGACACAGACCCCCACCCCCTCCTCGCCCAAGTCCCCCTCACCGTCTCGCCATTCATCTCGCTGCCCACAGCCACACCTCTCCCTTACTCATACAAGTCACTTCCCTCGACTCTGCCGCCAAGTATCCTCTCGCAGCAGCAACAACAACAACAACAACAACAACAACAACAGCAACAAAACGAGTCGTCGCCTTCACATCATCCTCACCAACAACAACAAGAAGAATCCTCAGGCGCATACGTCGTGTCTGCGTCCGGCACGTCTGCATCTCCAGACCAGATTCTCTCGTCATGCACAGCGCTACAGGCGCATTTGAAGCAACTTGAAGATGATGCGCGGAGGACTCTGGCACAGTGGGAGGGGAGGCGACGAGCAGAGGATTTGGCCGAGAAAAGAAGAGTAGCGCCGGGCTGGCTGGACAGCGGAGTCCATATCCTCAAACCAGAAGGTGTAGACGAGGACAAGGGAAAAGAGCACCAACAACAAAACCTCATGGACTTGGATCCCCAGGCCGAGCAAAAAGCAAAGCAAGGCGAAGAGTTGGACAGAGTCTTTGGCGGACTAAAGGTCTAGCTATACATCACCAATAACATCATTCTAGGGCCAGACAGACAAACAAAAAAAACAGTGGGGCTAAAATTAATACCACATTGTATCAGAGAAAAAAAAGAACAAAGTAGAAGCTATGACATGCTGTTTTAGCCCAGGTCCAGTGCCACATTTGCCCATAGCCGAAAACCCTCCCCCCATCGCAGAGCGACATTACACACATATGACAACCAAACAATTCGAAACAGAAGGGGAATCTTGCAAGGAGGAAGAATCTCGACAATCATTGCCAAACCGCCACACACCGCATATGCACCAGCCCGTGGCACTACAGCACAGGCTACAGCCTGAGCGGCTTAGCGGCGGCCGTGAGAGCGGTTGACGCTGCCTTGCAGAGCATCCACCTCGCCCTCCAGACGCTTGATCTCCGCGTGGCTGGCCTCGAGGTCCTTGTTGAGGCGGTCGCGCTCGGCAATAAGCTTCTGTTCCCATTGCCTGAAGCGCTGCTCCTCCACCTTGACCTGCTCGGTAAAGCGCTTGCGCAACGCCTCCTCCTCTTCCTTGAATTTGGGGTTGTCCAGCTTCCTTGGGCGTGCCTCGCCAAACTTCCTCGTCTCCATCTGGCCGGCGCGGTAGGCCTCGTAGTGGTTCTCCTCAGTCGTGTGGATCAGGTCGAGCATGTGGGTTCGGATGAGGATGGCGCGCAGCTTCTTGAAGTCGCAGTGCTCCTCGTTCTCGACTTCGGCAACACCCCAAGCGTATTGTCGGCCCTTGACTGTGCGGCCATCGTTGGTCTGCACGTCCTTCTCAGAGCCAATGACGGAGAAGGGCATAGCATCGATGAGGCTGCGGGCGTGCTGCATGGCGGCAGCATCGTCGTCCTCTAGCGGAGGAGTGTAGATCTTGATGCCCTGAGCATCAATCACCTGGCGTACCTAGAAGCGGTCAGCATGCATTGCAGGGGGTGCACAAGAAAAAAAAAGAAACACGTACCCTCATCTTGAACCTGGCCAGATCAGTGGGGCTCAGTGTGTCGGCCTTTGCGACAACGGGGATCAGGTTGACGCGTGTGCACAGCTTCTTCATGACCTCAATGTCGAGGGGCTTAAGCGTATGACCCGTGGGGCGGATGAAGTAGAGACAGGCGTGGACACGGAGGTCGATCTTGTCGGTACGGCGTGGTTGTTGCTCCTGGAGCATGTACGACTCGTGCTGGTCGTCGAGGAATTCGATGATGGGCTGCCACGAGTCGCGGTTGTTCACGTAGTCGCCGAATCCGGGCGTGTCGATGACGGTGAGTCGGACTGCAAAGGGTCAGCTAATGTACATAGGGGTGTAAACAAGCATTCAGAAGGAGAAGCCTACCCTTGAAGAACTTCTCCTCAAGCTCTGCCTTTGTAATTTCAATCTCGACCGTCTTGTCCATCTGCTTGTGGTGTCGTCGCTTGTGGTCGGCATAGTTCTTGATGGTGGTGGAGAAGAGGGTGTTGATGAAGGTCGTCTTTCCGAGGCCAGACTCTCCAGCAACCTAGAAGTGTGAGATGGGGATCTACGAGGCGTGTATAGGGGGTTGGTGACTTACCATGATGGTGAAAGCAGCACCACGCTTGGCAACAATCTTGTGCCTGTGCTACGTTAGACTGGGGGCTCCGTGTCCATTCGAGACAGTAGACGGTACCTCTGGTTGGGGAGCTGGCAAGAAGGTTAGTATGTAGCATGTATAGCTGGACAATGGAGATACGTACATTGGCAATGCCAATTGGGGACGCGGACTCGGCCATGGTGTGGTGGTGTCGAGAGCTGCTGAGAAAGATGCGGGATGGGTACGGGGAAAGGGTCTACAGGGACGTGTTAGTAGTCGAGTCGAGGCTTTGGCGCGAATCCAACATGGCTGCGTGCAAGCAGGATCACGATGATAGCGAGGAGAAGGAGTGAATGGGTAGGTTGCTTACATACACAAACGTGATCCAGCAACGAGCAAGCGTGTGGGCTATGTGTAGAAGAGAGAGATCGTTGTTTGTGGTGGTGGACAATTTGGGCCGACTCCCCTTTCTGCGAGAGTCGGGCGGTCGGTCAGTCGGCGGCAGGCACGCGCGCACGGGCCCACGACGGGGAATCCGCCTGACTAGCGTGTCTGCATGGAGATCCGAGCGCTGGAAAAAAGTTGTGGACTTGGAATTGTTACTACTGACGACCATTACAACAAGCACATTGCTGTACACTACACTCCAGACCATCTTGAACAACGCCATGGTCGCGCAGCCCAGCAGCCCATAGCGATCATGAAGACTGACTTCCAGGTACGTTCAGTATACATGTGCAAATTACTCTACACATTCACCTGGCTGACATAATCCCAGTTCTCCAACTTGCTAGGTACTGTCTACAGCAGAGGCAACCTTCTCTTCACCCCAGATGGTACCTGTCTGCTGTCGCCTGTAGGCAATCGCGTGACTGTCTTCGACCTCGTAAGGTATGTAGACGCACAAATATATCGGCGCATGTATCCAGCCCGCTCACGCATCCCAGCTCCAAGTCGTACACGCTTCCCTTTGCCCATCGCAAGAACATTGTTCGCCTCGCACTCAACCCCCGCGGAAATCTTCTTCTCTCCGTCGACCAGGACGGCCGCGCAGTCCTTACCAATGTCCCCCGACGCATCGTCCTCTACCACTTCTCCCTCGGCGGCGAAGTGACTGCCCTCGCCTTTTCGCCCTCGGGTCGCCATTTCGCAGTGGGCATTGGACGCCAAATCCAAGTATGGCACACGCCTTCAACACCAGATGTTGCAGAAGGCGACCTCGAGTTTGCGCCTTTTGTGCGCCACCGCGTCTACACCGGACACTATAACGCCGTCCAGAGCATAGAATGGTCGAGCGACTCGCGTTTCTTCCTCTCCGCATCCAAGGACATGACGGCTCGCATATGGAGCCTTGACCAGGAGGAGGGACATGCGCAAACCACACTGAGCGGTCACCGCCAAGAGGTCACCGGCGCATGGTTCTCAAAGGACCAGGAAACAATCTACACCGTCAGCAAGGACGGCGCCCTCTTCACATGGAAGTACATGCTACGCTACGATGCGCCAGCAGACGCTGATGAAGACGACGACGATAACCTCCAGTGGGGCATCGCAGAGCGCCACTTTTTCCACCAGAACAACGCCCACGTCACATGCGCCAGCTTCCACCCAGAGTCCAAGCTGCTCGTCACCGGCTTTTCTCACGGCATTTTCTTCATCCACGAACTGCCCGACTTCGCTCAAATCTCTAGCCTGAGCATATCGCAAAACGACATCGACTATGTCGCTATCAACAAGACGGGAGAGTGGCTCGCCTTTGGCGCATCAAAGCTGGGTCAGCTGCTCGTCTGGGAATGGCAGTCAGAATCATACGTCTTGAAGCAGCAGGGGCATTTTGACTCGATGAATACCATTGCTTATTCGCCAGACGGTCAAAGAATCATCACAGCCGCAGATGACGGCAAGATCAAGGTGTGGGATGTGAACTCAGGTTTCTGCGTCGTCACCTTTACAGAGCACATGGGTGGCGTAACAGCCTGCGAGTTTGCCAAAAAAGGCAATGTCCTGTTTACAGCCAGTCTTGACGGTTCCGTCCGCGCATGGGACTTGCATCGCTACAGAAATTTCCGCACATTCACCGCCCCCTCCAGACTTTCCTTTTCCTCGCTGGCTGTCGACCCCAGTGGAGAGGTTGTTTGCGCAGGCTCCATCGATTCCTTCGACATCCACATCTGGTCGGTTCAGACTGGCCAGCTGCTCGATCGCCTATCAGGACACGAAGGCCCTGTATCCTCTTTATCCTTCTCTCCAGATGCAGGTACACTAGTGAGTGGAAGCTGGGATAGGACCGTGCGCGTTTGGAACATCTTTGCCCGCACCCAGACCAGCGAGCCGCTACAGCTCATGACTGATATCCTCTGTGTGGCTTTCCGTCCAGACTCGAAGCAGATTGCCGTCACAACGCTCGATGGCCAGCTGACCTTTTGGAATGTCTCCGACGCTGCACAGGAGAGTGGCGTCGATGCGCGACGGGATGTGTCTGGTGGCCGTAAAATGTCAGACCGACGAACGGCAGCCAACGTCGCTGGCACAAAGGCCTTTTCATCCGTTAAGTACAGTGCAGACGGCACTTGCGTCTTGGCTGGCGGAAACAGCAAGTACATCTGCTTATATGATGTCCAGTCAGGTGCTTTGCTCAAGAAGTTTACTGTATCCGTCAATTTATCTTTGGATGGTACACAAGAGTTCTTGAATAGCAAACTCCTCACTGAAGCAGGTCCAGAGGGACTCATTGATGATCAGGGCGAAGCGTCGGATCTTGAAAACCGCCGAGACACCACCCTTCCCGGTGCTCAAAAGGGCATTGGCGCAAGGCGAACACGGCCTGAAGTGCGGGTCCCAGATGTTGCTTTTTCACCCACTGGCCGCGCTTTCTGTGCTGCTTCCACCGAGGGCCTGCTCATCTACTCGCTGGACAATACGTTCCAGTTTGATCCCTTCGACCTCGACATTGACGTCACACCAGCAACCACTCTCGACACTTTGGCACAAAAGGATTACCTCAAGGCCCTAGTAATGGCGTTCCGATTGAATGAGCGCAACCTCATCCGACGCATCTATGAAGCCATACCTGTCACTAACATTCCACTTGTAGTCAAAGAACTACCTTCTGTCTACCTTGGTCGACTACTGCGGTTCGTCGCACACCAGGCCGACGAGTCCCCACATCTGGAATTCAACTTGGTATGGATAGAATCACTTCTCAGCAAGCACGGCCGATGGATGAAAGAGCACAAGGGCGGCCTAGAAGCAGAGCTGCGAAGCGTAGAGAAGGCCGTGAGAAGGATTCAAGCCGAACTTGCCAGGTTAGCAGATGACAACATCTATCGCATCGAATATCTGCTTTCTCAACCCGTGGGTAAGAAGGATGGCACACCACTTGCTATCGACTTTGGCGTCAAGGAAATAGAAAATGGCATTGAGGATGAAGAAATGGAGGATGGAGACAGCGACGCTGGCGAGTGGTTGGGCTTTGAAGAATGATACCATTGTACGAATACGACTATTTTACGAGCAGTGCCAGATGTTCAAGGCTCTGTGTCCTTTCCTCGGCCTTCAGCCGCGGTTACCTTTCTCGAATAGCCGGGATCGCTTGCCCTTGCGACCATGCGCAACGATGTTTACCTACTACTTTGTTAAACGAATCCTCCAGCAGGAGAACGGATGACAGTTACGACTAATTACTCTTCACCACGATCACTGGTACTTTGATAGGATGCCACTTGGCTCGCGTTTGGCGTATCAATTAATGGCTTCTTAGGAAAAGAAACGAAGGCTTCACCGTAGCCTTTCAGGATAGGGTTTGGGGAAAGAATTTGCGTTTAGGGTAGCTGTTTCTACAAGGGTCGCAACAAAGGCAGCGACTTAGAGAACCGTGGATGCAGATAGGGCAGGAACAAATCAATGGATCGAATGAGGACACACAGGGCAACACCCCAACACCTCCAAGCTCGCTATTTCTCGCCCCATGCCTATCTCCTATCTCATTTCTATCGCAAGTCAGTCACTCATCTGTTGCTGGATGTCTGCCAAGCCGAAAACTTACGTCTACTGCCAATTCGCTACTGCTATTCTGGCATAAAACTCCGTTGTTTCACTGCCATCATCTTTCGTTATAGATATGGATACAGAAGCGCAGCTTGGGCTACTGCAATCGTTGGAGATGTTATGGGATGAGAAAGATACACACGAGCCTGACGCTATTGACGCCAAAGCGGATACCCCAATGCACCATTCGCTAGAGACGCTGGATGATTTATGTGCTATTAATACAGTGCGTACTGTTTCTGATACTCAGCTGGCATCACCTGTCACCAAAGTTGCTCCGGGGCTCCCATCTCCGCAACCACTTGTCGATCGTTCTGGAATTGATCTATTTCAAGCGCCACCCAAAAGGCTACGAGCTTTTTCTGAATCCAATGTAAAAGGAGCTGAGGAAGATTCCCCTTCTCAGTCAACATGGCTTCCCACTGACATCATTATACGGGATTTTGCTCGTATACAATTGGTTTCATCCCCGGACTCCAAATCTTCTTTACCAACTCCGTTTCAACTGGCTATAAGAAGGCGCAGAAGCCAACCGCTCGAACTCACCCGCCATATAATTCCTGTAGCCACCACAATCAAGCTCAAAAGTGCGACTGAGGATAAATCCGCGCATGCCACGGGACCCCCTGATCTTTCTCCCAAACATGTCGGCAAACATCCCGCTCCGTACATCATGCCGTCTCTTACGGACCTGGAAAAGATTCTATATCCCACGCTCGTCGACGCCATCCTCCTGTCCGACTACGCCGACACCTTCCCAAACCGCTGCTTCTGCTCGCTCGTCCTACACGAAATCCAGTGCAACCTACCCACCATGCGCCTCGACCTCCACGGACCCCGAAACCATCGCCACCTCCAAACACAGCTACGCTGCATACTGTCTCAAAACACCATTGTGCTCGACAAGCTCCTCCGTCTCTACGGCGACGCGTTGCGACTACATGCCCACGCACGCATGAACTCGCGACCCATGGTGCTGGACACCTGTAATGAATTCGTCGGGCTGCTAATAGAAGATGTCTTCATGCTGCCCCGGCACCCAATCTTTGATCAGATTGACGAGTTGGAGCGCCTGGAGCGCGCGGTGGAGGTTGGGCCTGACGACGAGTATTTTGTGGATAGGACTGGCATCAGGGCTGGGTTAAGGAAAAGTATGGAGAAGGGGAGGCGCAAGATTAGGGTGTTCAAGTATAAGAGGGATAAGAGGGTGGTTAGGTCTAAGGGGAGGAGGTGGGATTTTACATCCTAGATTGGGGTTTGTGGTGTTGTGGTAGAATTGGTCACGGCGTGATTACTGAAAAAATGAATAATTATTGATTTAGTCTTTTTAGTGGATGAACATCAGAAGTGTAATTGATTAGACGCGGATGAAAGCTTCATTTTTTTAGAAAAAAACTCAGTTTTAGAGTTTTTCTCCAGTCAATGACAGGTTGACGCCAGCTCTCTTTGCATTTCGTGGAAATATATCATCTTTGAATATTCACATGGTAGCCTCGATATTTTTTTACAATATGATCCTACATCTTATAATCTCTCGCCCTAACTGCACTCCTCAACCGCCTCCTTTACCATGTCTAGGTACTGTGTCTTTAGCACCGTTCCATTGCGCGATGCAAGAGCATCAAGTTTATCTACTGATTGCTTCAGGACTTGCTCAACCTTTGCCTCGAATTGCTGCGCCTCGTTCGCCATGGGCATGTCACTTCCAAGCACCTTACGAGAGGTCTTGAGCGCGTTCCAAACAATGACAAGTTCGAACAAATCATGGCAATGTTTAGTGACGAAGTCGAGGTGCGATTTAACATCCGGGAAGTCGGCAGAGGTTTTTGCTGAGCTTTCCAAGAGGCCATTGAGTGATGTCTGGAAAAAATGGTGATTAGAAGATATTCAGGTCGTTGGTGGGTGAAGAGGAAGACTTACAACGAAATCAGTCTGTTTGATTGCAGCGACCAAGCGGGTTGCCATCTTCTTAACCTCATCTTTGCCCCCGCCGTACTTCTCAGCAACAATAGCAGCCAGTTCAGTGGGTAGCGCAACAACGACAGGGTGCCCCCTCCAGTCGCCATCCTGCTCCGTCATAGCCACGGGTTTATTGCCGCAATGATCCTTATGCTCCATGAGCTCCACAACCTGCTTCGCCATCTTGAGCGCCTTTGTCGTCTCTTCCTGGTCCCAGTCGACTATTGCAGCCCTGCTGTGCACACTTCTCAAGACTTGGGTCAACACACCCCGGTTGCTCAGACGGATCCCTGTTGCCTTTGGTCTCTGCAGCGCCTTCAAGATCAGATGGTGCATATCGGCCAGAGCCAGTTTCCTGATAATCATTTCCTGCCATCGGGGCCTGGTCCTGATTCCCGCTTCCACGAATCCCTCGAGACATCGAAGTACATTTTCCCAGTCTTCCTGCGTTTCGCTCTTCTCCACTACACCACGGAGTGTCTGCCAGCGATCGGGTAGCTTGTTACGGTCCAGGTGCTCGAGGGGAAGAGTGACATCTCCCAGGGTAATCTCCACAGGCTCGGCTTCGAGTTTGGGGCGGGACTCTTGAGAGTAGACGAGTTTTTGTTGCTCTTTTGTCAGATGATATGGGAGCAGAACCTTTGAATTGAAGGTCGATAGGAGGGTAGAGAGCTCAGGAGAAGAGGGCGGGAGAAAGTTTGGGAGGGCGCCTGTATCGAGTCAATGTCTGGGCGAATAGTGCTTGTTGGGTTGGAAGAGGATGCGGACCTCTTGAGTGGGTGGGACTCTGTGAGAAGGCCCGTCTCGAGCCATTGGCATATATACAAGCATATCGCGGATTCTGGAGTGCCAATTGGCAGCTCCGCCGTATTGACTGCATCTTGTCGTGGGCGAGAACTGCGGCCGTCGCATGCGCTCATCACAGTTCCAAAAATCATCGGCAAACGCGTCAAACATGCCAAGACTTTTCGGCGAATTGTTCCCACCTCCACCCGCCTCAAGCCACTCCCTCCAGCCTCAGGCGATCTACACAGCCACATCGGAGTCCCCTCTTTTTCCAGAGAGCGACCATGTTGGCGGCAAAGAGGAGAAACCGCCACAGCTGGTTCTCCTCACGAGCTAAAAAGACGCCCGAAATGGACAACGAGCAAGCCACCTTTTGGCTGAGCCAGTTCATTGGAAAGAACCTGCGCATACACGCGAGCGATGGCCGCGTCTTCGGGGGTCAAATGAAATGCACGGACAAGGTGGGCAGCTCACATTGGCTGTGACTGTGTATCACAGCGGCTTTTAACATCCATCAGGACCGCAACATTATTCTCGCGCTGGCACATGAGTACCGGGCTCCTTCGGCAGAGGCCATTCGCAAGGCTGTTGAAGAGTCGGGTAACCAATCTGCGTCTGTGGCCTGGAACAGCCGCTTTGTTGGACTAATTGTTGTGCCGGGGCAGCATATCAAGAAAATTGAATTCGAGGAGAATATGCTGCCGGGACAGAAGAGTACGGTGGTTTTATGATACGCATCTTCTTTCTTGCGATTTGGATTGGACCTTTACCTCTCCGCGTACACGAACAGTATATGTAGCGCGCATCACAGGAGCAGGGCATTCCATATTAGTAAGTATCGCTCTGAGTGGCACACTCTGGTTTTGCTGACCTTTGGTTTGCAGGTGTGACAATAGCAACTGTGAATGTGGCCCAATACTACGTACTTGGTAGCGAGATACCCTCACCATTCACCGGCCAATGCCCACAATGCTGAATATAATACATGTTTCCCTATTTCTGAGACAATGATAAACTTCTATTTAAAGTGAACTTGGTCTCCCTCAACACCAGTGAATACTTATTGAGTCCTCTCACTCCCCACCCCACCACCACCATCAAGCATCCCAGCGCACCAGCAATATCTAGTAACACCAGCAATACAACAGTGATAGCAAAGATGCCCGTCCAATCTCCTCCATCAGAACAGCGATCTCATTCCGATGAAGCGACACGCCCTCAAGACGCTTGTGACCCCTCTCACCCACACGGGCCCTCTTTCCAGAACCCCACGAAGATAGGCAAATTCCGATCAAAAGCCAAAAAGCATCATCTCAAGCTCCTTGGTCCAGTCAAAGTCAGCCCCACTAATACACCATCTACTACATCATCCACGGAAATCGCATTCCTCCTTCGTCTTCCGGGAGAAATTCGCAATCTCATCTACTCTTACGCTCTAACTTCGCCTACCTCGTCACTCATCTACAACGCATCGGAAATGCGTTTCCCACTTCATGACATCGGATTCGGTCTCATGTCATCGTGCCATGTGTTGGCGCTTGAGACACAGTATCTGCATTTTAAGCTGAGTAGATTGGTTTTCGTAGTCAACCAAGGCACTATTGGGAATATTTGGGACTATATTACTGTCATGAAGAACCTGGGCCGGCTAGCTGATGCAAAGGGTTGGACGATACACGTGGAGTTCAGATTCTCAGATGCAAGCATAATTTTGCGAGTTAGATCATCTAGCGTGGATGTACAGGAGTATGTTCGTGTTATTCCATAGATGATATCAAATAAGACGAATCAGTATGCATCTGAGGTCATGTAACAAGCTTGGACTTCCGCCAAGCTCCTGCTCCCAACAATAGGGTATGATAATTCCCGACACTCTGTTTGCTTGGATTCAATTTCCGCTGCAAGAGCTAGAGTGCAGTCTCGAAACACACATCAAATACTTCACAGCGATCATTTGCTTAAAAAGTCGACAGTAGGTACAGGCTTTCCGTCCTCCAAACTATTGGAACAACCGACTGGAGGAGTTTTACCCTGAATTAGAACTTCCTAGCTTCATAATATATGTGTACCTAAAGTATACCTTGATGTGCAGGGATCGCGGCAATTTTCGAGTTTTTGTTCTTTGCTCTAGCCGCCTCCGCGGAGGGTATCGTCGATGCATGTATGGCTACCTCCCAGAGGATTTGCAACTAAGGGTAAGGGATGATCCACTGAAAACACTGCATACCATGAGCGACTCTATCAAAACATTACTAGTCCCTATGTGTACACGATAGGCGTTGCGAACTTGTAGGCGAGGACCAGTGTAACTGGTCAGCCGCATCCACGCCGCAACGCCGCATCCACCACGGCTCTTTTTTCCCTTCCACCATAGTTCCTGCTCCACAATTCTTTCTTCCTACTCACACCATCGCGAGTCATTCCATTGCTAAGCGAGGGTCGCGTGGACTGCTTCCAAGTTTCCGCCCGTTTATCATGTTCCGCGGACGCTGAGCAGTAATTGGAGGGGCAGCTCACGTAGTACAAGCTCCCCTTCTTTTGGCTGCCCTTTGTGTTGGGAGAGGAGCTTTTGTATGCAGTCCAGAGAAAGCTGTGAATGGGTAACCCGACTGATTTTTACACACACACTATCCAGCGGCGCATCCGACCCCTGATATAGAATCCTTTGCCAAGTTACTATCTACTGCATCCATCCCCATTGAGGGCTTGGAGCATTGAACGTCGGACCTCTGAAGTCATATGTGCATCCCCGGAAATGAAGCCTCATATAGGATCGCAGTGTGAGCCAGCCAGCCCTGATTCTATCAGTATACTACTCACACGCCTTACCAGAGCTTCAGAAACATGCCTGATCCCAGTGCGATACTCATCGAATGTCGGGTCGAGTATGCCATTGGGAGTGCCATTATTCTGTTGCGGTTCTTTGCAAGATGGAAAATTGCAGGACGGCGAGGTTTTTACTGGGATGATTTCTTTGCATTCTCATCTTGGGTGTTCTTTACCATGATTTATGCAATGGTAGAGTTTCTCAGTAAGTTTGCGATAATGAAAAATGTCTTTGCATATAGATATCGAACTGACCCTCCCAGATGTAACTGGAGCTCCGATAGCAATGACACAGGAGCAGCGCGAAGCACTCCCGCCTGCAACGCGCAAGTCCATGCGAGAAGGTGCAAAGGCGATGTTTGCGTCTTTTTACTTCCTGATCTTCCTCGTATGGAGTCTCAAGGGCTGCATCATCATTCTATTCCTCCGTTTCACGTAAGTTCCAAGGTCTAGAAGAAGCAACCCATGCTTACAACAATATGCAGTAGGAACACTCCTCTTTATCGATATGTACAGGCCGTTGGAGGTATATCAGTTGCAGCATGCATCGCTGCAATTATCACGCAGACTACGCATTGTTTGCCGTTGAAAAGGAACTGGCAAATACTTCCTGACCCTGGCAAGGAATGCTCGGCTGGTGTTGTCATCAACATCGTCATTGCAGTAGGCAATGTCTTGTAGGTGATTTCTTCAAATCGTATAAGAAATAACTAACACAAGGGTAGAGTTGATGCATTGTTGCTTGTAGTACCTCTTTGGATGCTCAAAGACTCACACATCAGACTTTGGCGGTGAGTTATTGCGGGTTCGTATCAGAAGTAAATTTTCCCTAGCTGACTTCTACTGATAGAAAAATACGAATCGTTTTCCTACTCTCCCTCGGACTGTTTGTCATGGGAATGGCTACAGCCCGTTGCATCTTGTCAATTGGAACTTCTGTTCAAGTAGCTCTCGCCTCAGTATGGGCGCAGCGTGAGGCTGTAAGTTCAAACAGCTTCTTACGGCTGATATCGAGCTATTCTGACGTCTCACCAAAGATTGTATCAATTTTCGCTGTCAACGCACCAGTAATAAATGGTCTGTTTAGAGCAGAGACCTGGGCAACGAGAAAATGCACAAGCGATTACTCATCGAAGAACTCTCGCACCTATTCAAACCCGTTACACAAGAAGAAGAAAAGCGGCTTCGAGATTTACAGGATGACGGATTTTGAGACTAAGATGAGTGACATGGAGGCTACCAGGGCAGAAAGCATTGTCGAGTTGGTTACAGACCCGTCAGTTGCTTCATCTGCGTCGCAGTGGCGCTGCTCTGTCGAAGCGGCAAGTCAAAAAGGACATCAGAGACGCGCGATTTGAGTAAATGAAGGGATCGAAATAACATGAATGCCTCCGAATCTCTAACATGCAATCAGTGGTTTCAATTTTTTTCAAGACTGAGTCGCTACAGCTACTACTAGAGTTCATATTCGAGCTGTCCGCTGAACGCTGAAAACTAAAGTCAGCCCTCCGGACTCATCTCCAATAAGTCAGTTTGACATGATTGTAGCAAAAAGACAATGGATAGATATGAAAAGTCTAGTAGCAGAATGCACAACTATGGGTTCGCTCCTAAAGCACCCAAATGCTGCGTGAAACGGTCCAGAATATCAGAGCCTGCAAGATAGGATAAATCACCAGCAGGGGGTAACCTTTCTGCACGAGTCATCAACCCCCATCAAATACAACATACGCGAAGGAATACTCCCTTGTGTCTGCTCCACAATTGCCAAGGCTATAGTCTTGCACGCCACATGCGACTGCATTCGAGGAGGGTAGTAGTGTCTTCAATAGCTCTGGCCCGTTACAGCCGCGGAAGTGAACCATAAATATTCCCAAGCAACCCGCCTTGCCTGCCTGTTTGTACCACATATATGTATTTTTTGAGCGAACTCATACAATTGATACCAACTACCATGCGAGTGCCAGACTATTCCAAGAACGTGATACAGTCTTTGGACTCCATCCGACCCACACAGTTTGCAGACGATGCAGAGCGGTATGAAGCCAAAGAAGCCGCAAGACGCTTACTCAATCGTCTCGAGACTCCATTCGAGCAAGGTTGGAGGCTTTCACTAGAGACACCTGTGCTTATCGCTGGTATTCAGGTTGCTCTTGACCTGGGCATTTGGAAGAAATGGACCGAGGCGGATAAAAAGAAGCCAGGTGCGGCTGTTGATTTGGAGCAATTGTTGAAGTGGGCCAACAAGCAGGTTGAGCCGAACTTGTTGCGTAGGTCTACATTTTCAAGCCTGAGTAAGCGATCAATAAGACTGTACAAAATACTGACATGGAACCACGAAGGGAGGTTTTTCAGACACCTTGCTGCACTCTATGTGCTCGAAGAAACGGGTGTTGATACCTGGAAACCAACGCCTTACTCACTGTCCCTTGGAGATACGGAATCGCATACTGATCAAATTACTCAATGCGGGTATGTCCAAACCTCAACAGTCATGTTTGATCAATTGATAGCCTCCCAACTGACGCGTTCAGCACCGACCATACGATTCCCACCGGGATCAATCTTCCCCGATTCCTCCAAAAATACAATTACCGTGAACCCATAGACTTGCAGGCTCTCGACAACTACCGCGACATGACCAACGGTACCGATTTCTTCGCTCTGTGCGCAGCAGATCCAGAGGGCAAAGGAAGCAGTTTCATGGGTCTCATGACAGCACTGCGAAACCACAAGATGGCGTGGACCGGCGTATACGACACGCGCAAAATCATCTGCGGAGCCGACATCTCGCCAGGCAAGCCTTTATTCGTTGACATTGGGGGTGCCCACGGCCTCGACACATCACGCCTTCTGGAACGACATGGCGATCTCCCCGCCAACGTGCTCATCGTGCAAGATACGCCCGAAGTCGTCGCCATGCCAATCGAGCATCTCGACCCGCGTATCGTAAAACAAGCCTACGACTTCTTCACCCCACAGCCCCAACTTCACGCCCGTGCATACTTTTTTCACTCAGTTCCGCATGACTGGCCCGACGCCGACTGCGTGCGCATGTTTTCGCAGGTCAAGACCGCGTTTAAACCGGGGTACTCGAAGCTTCTAATCTATGAAGTTGTGTTGCCGAAGAAGGGGGCGACGAGTCTGATGACGACGTTGGATTTGCAGTTGATGAATTGTACAAGTGGAATGGAGAGGACGGAGGAGCACTGGGAGCGGTTGCTGGGCGAGGCTGGGTTTAGGATTGTGGGAATTAGTCGGCATCCTCGGGCTGTGGAGAGTGTTATTGAAGCGGATTTGATGTGAGATATGGAGAAGCTGGGATGGGGAAGGGCTTCATTTAAGGGTTGGCCTTTTCGTCCTTCGCTGTTTTGTATGGTGCGCATCAATTTCAGATCCTTGATTAATCTAGCCTTGACATGGCATTTGTTCAAGCGATTTAATAAGAGGTTCGCCAGAGTCCGGGTCGCTCAGTTCTCTAGGTGGTGAGGTTAGAAAGCTGCCCATATAAAAAGAAATCAATAAAACATCTACATTGAAAACCACGCCGTTGTGTGAAGTAGCGAGATCTGGATTAACAAAAAAGATCAAAAAGAAGGGATTGATGATTGCATCGGCCGGGAATCTAATTGAATGTTAGGCACAAGCTTCGAATGCTGGAATGAATATGAGACTTACCGAACCCGGGGCTAGCCGAAACTGTTCTCTGGGAGAGATGGCAACGGCTAATTTTACCACTAAACCACCGATGCTAGTGTTGTGATTTGATGACGGTATTTTCAACATGAGCCTTTATGATGCAGTCGAAAAACACCGAGTGGGCGGCATAGGCATGTTTGTTATGTTCGCAATTGGGATTGCAGAGCGGGGATGTGTTGCAAATTTGCTCGCTTAGACGCACATCAAGTAGCTTGACTGTTGTGAGGTTAGCGAAAAGTATTTCTGGGTGCCAGGGTAGAGTAGTTCCCGCTGAGAGCCACTGAGCGGTCGAATACGTGGGTTTCTAATACACGGAATGGGGCTAGCTGAGCGGAGCTTCAAGACCATGATGCTTGAAGTGCAACAAATGGTCGTATGCTCTTGCAGGTCCATCTGACTCGATGCCTGCCATATTTACATGGGTACGGTCAGTATCCAAGTCATGGAGTATTATTGATAGGGATTAGACGTCAGATGGGGTGAGGTTGCTACTCAACATTGGAGTCTAGGGACTAACAGTGATCACATGCTTCGAGAGACTTATTGCGCGGATTCACGTTTGCAGTCCCATTGGATTGCCTGCTTTTCAGAGGTAATGCCAGAGATTGCCCACCGTATCAACTACGCCGTACTGCCCATGCACGTATACATTCATGAAGACTTGAGGTGATACGACGTATGGTAGATACTTTCCTTTTCATTTTGGTCGTCGATTGAGCAAGACAAAAAATGCAAGATAGTCTTAGTAGTAGGAATACATTGGATCAGATTGACTAAAACAAGCAAAGGAGGAATTGTGAACTGTCAAGGTAAGAGAGCAAAGCCAGAGTCGCGTTGCGAATAGAGTTGTACTAGCGCGCGTCCTCAAATAGACACGCTAGTAGATATGGGTGAGTGCTCCACTTCACCTTTGTCCTACTACAACCAACCCCTTCCATCAATACCACAATTGTTGCGCGATTGAGTTGTGAGAGTTATATTTATATTTTACTGATTTTGATTGCTTTACGTGCATCATCAGCGCTACAGAAACCGTCCAAGATGCCGCCCAAGAGTAAGAAGACGCGTGACACGAGTCTCAAGGGCGCGGTAGAAGCAGTGGAAACTCTCATCGCGACGCCTGGAAAGAAGAGAGGCCGCCCAGCCAAATCCCAGACAATTGCTAGTCAATCAACCCCAATTGCAGCCGGGCCTCCAAAGAAACGCGGTAGACCCTCCAAAGTGACGGCTGAAGATGTCGCCGTGCTCCCAGACGCGTCCGAGCCCACAAAACGCGGTCGGGGTCGCAAGCCAGACACGCCCAAGTCGGTTGCTCTAGCCGCAACGCCCAATAAGGCCAAAGGAAAAGGTACTAAGGACAATGTAGAAGCCGTCGCCGATTTGGCAGCACCGACTCCACGAAGGCGTGGCCGTCCTCCCAAAGCAGACGGCCTGGACCTGAAGCGTGTTGCGGGCACTGCTCGTGTGAGCAAGCGCCAGGCCGCTCAGTCCAAGATGACCAAGACAACAACCACCACCGCCACCAAATTGCGTACCCGTCTTCCACCAGCTAGCAAGGTATCCAAAGGAGAGCCTGCCCCACAACCAGCAAGGCGAGGGCGACCACCCAAGAATGCAGCACAGGCCCCTGCTGGTGCTGCTCTTGCGAAGAAGAAGAAGACACCCAGAGGTCGCAAGCCTGCTGAGGTGCCAATCGCAAAGCCTACAAAATCTACCAAGCCTTTGGCGCCCCGCAAGATGCGTGGTCACACTGTACGCCAGATCCCCGACAGATACATTGTCCAAGTCGACCAGCTCTTGCATGACCTGATGCAGGCCGACGCAGATGCCGCGACTGAGAAGCAGGTACAGGAAGAGGAGGCAAACCAGGCACATGACGTGGAGGTTGAGGCTGATGTGGAGGACAACATCGATGAAGAGAACGTGGAGCCAACTAGCGCCACCGTTGGCTCAGAAGAGGCTGCACTAGACGCCGGTGCTGGATCCGAGTCAGGTCATCAGCAAGATAGTCTAGGCGACCAGTACTCGGATGGCGTGATGGATGACTTGGGGCAAAGTGAACCTGCCTCGGACCAAAACAGGGAACAGGAGCCAGAATTGCAGTCCGAGTTGAATGGCGACTTTGATGATCCTCCCAGCCACGAGGACGAAGATGGCATCCTTGTTCCCCAACAGGAACTTGATATGCAAGATGAGGGGTATGCAAATGGTGTCGAAGACGGACAATTACCATGATCCACAAAGGGTCAACAAAATTAGCCCATGAAAGCCCAGTGCTGTGTTTCCACCGTCTTGGCGGGATAGTGGATTTAGCCTCTTGCCATTTAGCACTTGATCTACATACATACATTTACATCGAGCCTCTTTCCGTAGGTGTAGGGAGGCAGCCTTGCGGTCGGGCACTAAGCCTGCGACCGGTTCTCTTAATTTCTTTCTAGTACATGCGCGTGGCAAGCATGCCTCAAACCACATGCTCAGGTTTTCTTTGTACGTACCATGAGTTGTTGCAAAGCTCAACACGTGCACCACGTTGAGACGACGCACCCTACTGCGGCCAATAGAACACCCAAAAACGGTGCCCTGTTCCTGACGCCAATTGCAGCGAAAAAGCACCCGAATGCTTTCTTTTGTCCAAACCCTTGTCTCACTTGGAGCATGAGAGGGGCGGGAAATAGGCAAATTACAGTTTCACTCCGTCTTTTGCTTCTGCCTTGGAGATGAGTTGGCTGTCAGCGCAAAATACCACCGTCTCCCCTCCGTCGCATCACTTTTATCGCTCCCACACCTGCCAAGGCGGTTGCACACTGGCGTCGTCTGGAAGTGACATCGGCTCCCATGGCCCGAAGCGGTGTCTCCCGCAACACAAACGCCTCCCACTCTACTTAGAGTGCTTTCACAAGCACGCGGATTTGCCGGGTAATATGAGCGATCTTGGGCGTAACTTTACAAGCTGACGTCGTGTCTTTGACTGGTCGCTCTGGCATTGCTCCACCGAAGTGGTGCGGGTCGATCCCGGTCTGCTCAAACTGGGCTGGCGGCATATCCGCTTGTATCTGCTCGTTCCCGTTTAGGCTTCACGAAAAGCACAAGAAGCCAATTGAAACCAGAAAAAGCAAGCCACCACTTGGCGGTGCTCGGTCAGTGGTAGGCTTCTTCCGGTTCGCCCGCATTTGATCAGCGGGGTGCAGCATCGCCGTGGCCACTCCCCATTGATCTACCCGCACTTGGCATCACTATCTCAACAGCCCGACCTACTAAGCGTCACGTCGACCCGCTTACTCTGCATGCGATCGCTCGCCCTCCTCGAAACGCCGACATGGTGTCGTCTTTGGCTGTTTATGACGAGCTGAAATCACCGTCGTGGCTTACCCCACTTCTCAAGTCGCCGACAATCCTGCTGAACAAGTCCTCCATTAGATGCGCCATCGCGAGCTGCTGCATGTGCTTTCCTCGAAAAAGAAAGGCCAGTCGAACTCCAGCTGGGATGGTTGCTCTATTTCGCCAAATGCACTGGGCTTATTGCGTCACCTATGCGTGTTGCTCTTTGCTTGCAGTCAACCTCGAGCAGTCCATGTGTCAGATGATAGGCTTGCTATTCTCGTAGAAAGTGTCAATGTGCCATTTGAAAGCTATCGAATCAGCTAATTCATTGCCCCTTCACTTCCGCCACAGACAGCATAAGTATCGCCAGCCGCTCGTATTTTCCACTTCCTAAACTTCAACCACTTTTTTTCCATTTCATCTTTTCTTGCATTTCATAGCCACCATGACCGACATGTTCCCAGTCGAAAACGATATGACGCCTGAGAAGCTCACTGTCATGAAGCTCAAGGCCAGCGGGCTTGGCCGAGATATCATGTCGGAGCCCTCATCCCCTACCGGCAACCGATCCTTCTCTTTTGCATCCCAGGCCAATGGCCATATGGGAACGCTAACCACCCGTCGATCAAATCGCCAGCTCAATAGCTCCTCTCGTCGTACCAGTAGCTTTCTCCAGTCACATCGTAGCAAGATGTCTAGCGAGCTTACTACTCAGGCGGATGGGAAGGTCTTCGCTCTGATGGATCTCATTTCAAATGCTTCTCGCGAAGCTGCCTCGCTCAAAGAGTCATGGGCACGCATCCTCTCAGAGCGTGACACTCTATTACGCGAGCGAGACGAGCTTATGGTCACGGTTGAGGAGGTGACTGAGGAGATTCAGCGCAAGGAAGCCGAGCACTCACAACACGGCCACGAGCATGGAGAGAGGAAGAGGCAGGTCGAGAAGCTTATTCTTGAGCTCACAGCTGTCGTCGCACAAGTTTCGGAACATAAAAAGAAACTTGCGGATCGCGACCGTGCACTGGAGCTGACCCGCCATGAGCTTCACGAGCTCCAAGCCTCTGTCGCACTCACGGTCGGCGAACACGAGAGGACTCGTTCCGAGCTGGAAGCCACATATGCAAGACTCAAGATCTGCGAGAGTGAGCGCGACGTTGCCCGCCATGACTCGGAAAAGCATCACAATGAAATTCGCGCACTTGTTCGTGAGCACACCGAGCTTAAAAGCAAGCACTCAGAAACCATCTCCAAGTTCGACCTGACCCGCAAGGAACTCATCACTATCAATGAGCGTATCAAGTTGTTCGAACTTGAGCGGGACGAACACCTTCATGACAAAGACCGCTTGAATGAGGAACTGAAGCGTGCCAAGTTCAGGATCGAGGAGGCAACTCGCGAATTCACTGAACTCACTGAGAGCCACGACCGCGTTCAGCGAGAGCTTCATAAGCTCAAGGAAACCCTTCGGTCTGTCGAAGCAGAGCGTGACGACTTTTCCTTCACTATTGAGAACTTGCGTCGCGACGTCAAGCTCAAGGTTGCTGGGTGGGAGGAAGCTGATGCTCGTGCCAATGAGTACTTGCTCAAGCACGAACACGTCAAGCGTGAAGTTGTCTCTGTCAAAGAGAAGCTCCGAGAGATCGAGCTGGAGCGTACCGAACTCTCCAGTGTTATTGATCGTTCCCGTGAGGAGCAACGTCTTATCGTCATTGAACGCGAGCAACTCAAGCAAGATGTCCACGACGAGCATCGCAAGGTCGAAGATGGTCGCCGCCGTATCAATATCCTCGAAGAGTCTCTTCGCCGGTCTGAGCTCGCCACCGCTGAGATCAAGTCCGAGATCCTTACCCTAACTGAACGCAACCGAGTCCTATACCGCGAGGGCGAAGACTCCCGCATCAAGCAAGGACATCTTACGACTGAGATTGCCAGTCTCCAGGAACAGTTGGCCCTCTTCCAAACCGAGATTACCAACCTCAAGTACGATCGTGATCGCGCACACTCCGACCTCAATGCCTGGAAGCACAAGTATGAAGAGATTACCGAGACAGTCACATCCTACGAGGACTCTTCTGCAGAGTTTGAGTTCGAAATCACCTCTTTGCGCACATTGTTGAGCGAGGCTCGCGAGCAAAAGGAGCGTGCCATCCAGGCCCGCCACGCCGCCGACCGCGAGCGCGACGAGTACATTGCCAAGTACGAGGAAAAGTGCCGCGAAATGGAACGCTTCGAGGAAAACGCCAGCAGCATGTACCACGCCCACAGCAATGCCAACGGTAGCCGTATGGGCAAGACGACAACTCACACACGGGTTGTCTCTGGCGGCACCACCATCCACAATCATGATGCGAGTAGCGGCCACGCCCACGCCCACGAGCACGGAGAAGGGAATTCTCTGTTCGCCTAAAGAAACGAACAGCAAGACCGAGGTCAATCCTGACATTGACGAATTTGGGTTTCATAGCTTTAAGCATTGGCAGCGCTCGAGTGAGGAGATCAGCATGCGGAATGGGGTTTTTGAGATTTCAGGCCCGCCGCCATCGCCATCGCCATCGCCGTCACCGTCGCCGCCGCTACTACTGCAGCCACCACCGTCATCATCAACATCACCACCACCACTACCGCCGCCGCCGCGACGAGCGCGACCGCTTTATCATCTCAGAAACTCCACCGTGGTTGCGAACGAAGTAGAGGCGGGAGAGGTGGAGTATTGGGCGTATTTTGAGGATGGATGGATGAGATTGGACGCTTGGTAGCAGGGTATTGGCGTTACCATGGCAGGTTACCTGGTAATAATTCATTCATAGTTTACTGAATCTTCTTTCTTTATATGCTGTGTTCGTCTCATCGTATATGGATATGCGACTGTGGTGCTGTACCAAGTGATGCTGTGAACAAGCCTTGTGCAGTATACTGATTGAAATTTTGTCGTGATAATTTGCTCTGCAAACGTCCGCGGTTTCTGCTAATAAGACATCGTTTACAGTCCAGGGTAACGCGGAAATATTATTAAGGTTTGCTGGACGTGTACCCGGGGTTCCGATGGTTCTAGGCGGATCGTTTCATGCGCGAGGAGTTTCCCGCCAACAACTATAAATAGTATCCAAGCATGTCACTATTCGAAATTCGTTATTATGCAGTTGCCCTGCTAGAGTTGCAAAATGCAAATCGTTTGAGTTGAAGTCATGACATCGTGTGTTCATCGATCATTTCGGCTTGATAAGGTAAACTCTGGTAATCGTATTCTGGACGTGTATGCGCAATCGATCGTCAATTGTTAACCGTGATCTGTTAATTGTCAATCGTCAAATGCTAAATGATAAACGTCACATTCTTGATATCTCGCCATAGTTAGTAGTGATTTCAGACTACAAGCATATCACTGAACGAAATAACCAGTATGCAAGGTTGGGTGTAATGATGCTCCTAATTTGATCTAGACTTACCCCTTGATAACGCTGACATACCTAACACATCAGAACTGCATTGGATAATGACAATCTTGAATGAGGCCTATTACATACCTTGGCAATTCAACCAAGTCTACTAGGAAGGGGGACTGCCAATAAATGTCATACCATGTGGCTGATTCGAGACATCTATAGTCCTAATGAAATGTTGTTCACCGACTGTTTACTACCTCGAGCGTAAAAGCGCATCTCAGCACTAAGCAACGGGCCGAAAGAAGTTTGACCGTTGCAATCTACGGCTGACAACTGGGCCGAGCCGGGACCGTTGAGCTGATCGTGCGCGACGGAAGGAAGATGTCCACAGCCGTTGCGTTTTTTTCCTGTTATTCGGTATAAATGGCACGTGTGCCTTGGCTTGAGGTGATCCGTACGGCAATCGGTCTCCTTACGCTCCACGATCGCAATAATGGCTCCTCTTACACTCGCCCTAGGTGTCCTCGCAGGGCTTACACCCCTTATCCTCGCAAGCCCCGGCTGTGGTAGTTCGTTGCCGGTCAAGTTCAAGCCTGGTACTTCAACCACCAATGTGACTATTTCGTCCAAGTCAGTCATTGGCAAAATAACGGAACGGGAATACATTCTGCATTTACCTGCCGATTATGATCCCTCCAATAATAAGCCGGCGCCTCTGATCTTTGCTTTCCACGGCCAGTTGCAGCCTGCGCGGAATATGGAGAAGATCAGCCAGTTGTCAGACCCGAACTTCAACAAGGATTCTATTGTCGTATACCCTGCCGGCATGGACGTCCAAGCCCCGGGTGTAAGTTAATCATGTTCAGTACTATGTTTTGATTTGGCTAACAAAGTGATGCAGGTTCAATGGCTAGGCGACGTTGCTGCGCCCAACTCTTCGGTAATTGACGACCGCATCTTCGTCGATGAGATCCGAAAGAACCTGACAGGTACTTTTTGCGTGGATGAAAGGCGCCTCTACGCCACTGGCGTATCCAACGGAGGAAGCATGGTTGCGCTTCTCATGTGCGACGCAACCCTTAACAAGCACTTTGCTGCCGTTTCCACCGTTGGTGGCGCCTTCTACCCAGACGCCGTCATGACGGAGCCGCTCTACCAAGCAGGATGCAAACCAGACCTGCAGGGCCGAGCGCTTCCTTACTTAAACCTTCATGGTCTCAGTGACAAGATTGTTCCGTACAACGGCAACAACACCCCGCCCTTCATCCCCGTCCGTGAATGGGTCGACACATGGGTTGCACGTGACAACTGTGAAAGCAACTACGAGACCGAAGTTGCTGAGAATGGAACCGTGACAGATCTCAAGTGGAAATGCCATGGCCACAAGGATCTGGTGCTGCACAGGGAGATCAAGGGCTATGGCCATGGCTGGCCCAGCAGGGTCGAACAAGGCGAGCCGTTCGATTCAATGAGTGGCGGGTCAACCAAGTGGGATGCTGCACCATATATTCTCAATTGGTTTAGCAAATGGGCTATCTACTAGGCGGCGAAGCGCCGGACCTGTAGGACATATTCATTGTTAAATATTCATCTATTAAATACGAGTACAAGAAGTCATGGCAATAATTGGGAGCATTATACAGAAGATTAATATCGTCCCAGTCTATGCTTTTAGATGCTTTTTGATATGCATACATTATTATGGATTCTTCAACACGATAGGTTCAGGTGGCAGTATTGTACCTGAGTTTACTTTTTGTTGACGCTCGGATGTTTTTTCTTTTGAAACCCCCCTAAACCTCAATCTACCAAGAATCGTTGTGAATCCCGATCTGGCGTCGGCACAATGTTGTAGTTGAGCCGTTGGATGTAGTAGTCATCCTCAAGCTCATGCGCTTGAGGCCGGCGTTTTATTTGCCCAAGTAAAATAGGCTTCAACCCTTTCTTGAAGTTGAACATGCAAACACTGCCAGCGACTAACGAGAACAAAGAGAGTGCGCCACCTATGCAAATATAGAAAACCATCTCATCTTTCATCATCGTTCTGGATAGTGGCCCATGACCATACAAGACCAGCAATCGGCTGATGACGTAGGTGATATTAGCAGCATGGAAGAGCTTGGCCGAGTTAGTCAGATACTGATACTAAAGAGACTAGACTTACCAAGACCATGATCATGCCGATGCGGGTTTCATGTCGAACAAAGTACACGGCCAGAGCCAAGTGTAAAAGCGTGGCAGGGATGATAGCCATGGTCAAAGAGAATTCTGGCTCAATATAGTGCACATTTATCAAGCCGTAGATCAATATGAAGGCAAAGACGAAGTAGGGTGTGTACTTGAGGAAACCTAGATAGATCTGTATAACTGTCAGCAAGGGAACGATTGCGCTGATATGTAGATGCGGATACGAACTTGATAGCACATGTACTTCCACTGTATGGCCATGTCCGGACTGACGTCTTGATACAAAGCCCACGAAAATTCACGATAAAGTTTCATGGCGACAGCGCACATGACAGTGCTGCAGGTAGAGCTAATAACGGCGCAGACAATCAAACCGGGCGATACACGCCTCCAGAATTCCCAGTCTCTTTTCACAAAAGGAAGGTTCTTTCCGTTGACACCAACGGCAGCTCTCGCCGACGCATTGTGTACCTCTCCATATTGCAATATGGTTGCAATTGAAAGACACACGTTAGCGATACATAGCATAAAGATCTGAATGTGGTTTTTAATGCGGTATGCGTCTAGTGTTAAGATCAATTGATAGAGACAGCCAAGGGTGTTGATGGAGAGAGTCAAGGATATAACGTAGGCTAATGGGACCTGGGAAACTATCAGTAATGCTCGATCGACCGGTTGGGGAGTAGTACCTCGTATATTGGTTTATTGACCCATTGTAGATAGACGACCAGAATGACTCTAACATGCGCATTAGTAAGAAAAATCAAACACCTTGGTGGAGCAAGCATGTCTAAGATGTTGAAACATACATCTGAATGATAGTATTGACCACTCCTTGAGTCGCTGCAGCTGCGGCAAAGACCCATTCCAGCCGTGTTTCAGGCCACCACGACGGCATGATGCTCGTATCGCGCGATTAAAGGCCTTGTTAAATGAAGAAATCAAGTAGCAAAGAAAGATGGAAAAACATAGAAAGAAGTAAGGCGACGAAACAGCCTGCAGCCACAAAGTACGAGTACGAGGATAGCGTAGCGGGCGGCGCAGGATTGAGCCAATGTAAGTTTGCAAGAATGATAATAGAGCAAAAATGAAAAGTGCCAAAGCCGCAAAAAAGCTGTTAACACTATGGGGGATCGGCGAGGACGCCCCACAATCAAAACTTGAACACGAGATAGGAGATGGCACTAGAGGCCCGATGCGGTAACGAGGTCCCCGATGACGCGACTCTACCACGTAGTATACTTTGCCCTAGAGCGACATGGGCATGTAATTGGCAGTCAGTGCTAATTACTTTGGCTACCGATTCGCTATGCGAATTCGGTGCAGACTTGGTAGAGATGTTTTTGTACAAATGCTGTTTCGACCCAGGACCGAATGGATTCCATGTCGCTGAATTCTCGGACTCAAGCTTACATATGTACATGTGTATGTATGTACATATGTATTGACACGTTTTTTCCTTTACACTTTGGCGACTCCAGCAGCATGAAGTTAGTGCGCGTCGTCACATCGCTCTAGCGCACTCAGGTCTCCTTTCTGTGTTATCATCACTGGTGCGCGGTCCCGAAACTCTGCCACCATATCGTGCATCTGCAGGCCATGGTGTCAGTTAGGGGTTAAATTGTTATCAGAAACTGGTTGATCTTGGTCTGTTGCGTGACCCGCAAAAGAGGCGGTGCGAAAGGATGTTCTGCCGAGATATGCGGTCGCGGAAGCTCCGGCAGAGGAATGATCGACTTCGGCTAGCTGCATCTGCACGTCCCGGTAACAAGTGCGAGGCTGAGTCTTGTGTTGAGGAGCCGTTCTTTTTTGCCTACACAGTAAGTACGCCTACATGATAGAATAATGTATCATGGTGAGGCTGAGAAAGGATGTGACCCCGATATACGCAGTAAGAGGAGAGCGTCTTGCGTACTGATTAATGACAGCAAGAAGCATTCATTCTGCACTTCCAGTACCAAAGCCCCCCTTACCTACTATATCTACTTACTCACATTCTATCAGCACGTCCCACATGTCAAGCGCATCTCCCCTCCATATTGCAGATGGTGTATTGTGATGCGCGACGTGGATGGCCTTTTGAACGTTGCTGCCATCCAATCTAGACAGGGATTGGAGCATCCAACCCTCGACTCTTCCACGTGTTACAGGGCGCCTCCACTTCCATCACCACTCGGACCCAGACCCTTGCTACCAGTCGCAATGTCCTTCCTCGCCAACCCGTTCCTCCGCCCATCCAGAGCACAGAATGCCTGGTTTCTCGCTGGTTTAACGTCATCATACCCAAATCTCGATGACTCGATGCGAGTCAGCGAGCAACGGCCGTGCGGCGGAAAATTTGTACCTGGCTGTCGGGTATTTCACGTGCCTCAAGATGACAGCTCCAAAGCGACAGAGATCTCCATTGATGATTGGAAGGATCCCGATCTGGGTGGCAATGCAAAAGATCAGGTCATGGTGTTCCAGTACAAGGGAAAGTTTATTGCCGTGAACCACGTAGGTGGCAAAAGCAAAGAAAAAACTGTAACCTCGCCTATGTGTTGACCATGATATCCGCAGGAATGCCCGCACTCTTCATATCCTCTTTCCAACGGCGCACCCTTTGATATAGAGGACTTTGGAGTGGTGCTAAGCTCGGGAATTCAATGTCCTAAACATGACTGGTCCTTTGATTTGCATACGGGACGATCCGATCGTGGCAGTTACAAGCTTCAAGTTTGGGAAGTCCAACAAAGAGCTGGTGCTGACGGTGACGAAATATGGGTAAGGAGAAAGCAAAGGATTGGATGAGATACCCTCAAAGATCACAGCAAATACATGTTCATAAAGAAGCAAGATGATCAAAGATAGCGAGTTCTGAGACAAATGTCTTTTTGATTTCATGGCACATGAAGTACCCTACACTTTACAGCTTGACGCCCGTAATCTCGAACGTCTGAACGACATTCTTTCCAAAGTACGACCAGAACTTGGTTCCGTTAATGACAGTGTCGCTGTGCTTTCCATACTGTTCACCGGTACCGATCTGGGTAGCCCAGCGAGTCACTGTTGCGCCGTTCGCTGGACGCTGCGAGAAGCTCGACAAGTCAAAGTTGAGGTATTGCGCATTGCCCCAGTTGACCGCTACGATGACTAGGGTGGATTTACTGGCGTCGTATGCAGCGACGGTATAGTCACTGCCACCATCGAGAATCTGCATGCCTGGACGAATATGCCTGGCAAATTGGGCGAGGACAAAGTACTTTTGCGTTGGACCACCCACCGTCTTGGCGTCGTTGTCGGCGTCAATCAGGCCCCAGCCGCCTTGGTCGAGGACTTGCCAGTACTCCCAGGCTACGGGCTTGAGCCATCGGAAATCGAGCAGCAGGTTGCTTGCCATTTGCTGACCGGCTGCTTCACCGTCACCGTACTCGCTGTTGTAGACTGGCTTGCCGGCCTTTGCAGCCAGGTCGTGGACGGCTACACGGTCACCGTTTCCGTACTGGTAGCCATGTACGTTGACACGTGCAATCTTGGAAAGCGCGCTGCTTCCTATGTTCTTGAGGTTATCGCGGGCCTGGTCATAGTAAGACTCGTCTGATGCTGCAATCACAGTCGCCAGCGAGCGGCTTTTCAGGTGCTTGTCAAGATACCCAATAATCGTCGCCTGGGTGGCTACGTCAATGTGGCATCCCTCCTGGGTGCCATCGGCCTTCCACCAGTTGGCTGTAGGCTCATTAAATGGGTCAACAGTTTCGAACTCAATGCCCCATTTGGACTTGAAGACTTGAGCAACCGTTGCCATGTACACGGCATGCTGCTCCAGGTTCCACGATTGGATGTTTTCGGATCCATCGCTGGCTCCGGATGGGTTGTGGTTGCGTGTCATCCACCACATTGGGCTGTTGCTGAAGAGTTCGGTCTTTTCGACACCCCTCTCGATAGCCTTTTGCAGAGCCTTTCGTTGATTGACATCCACATTCCTATATTCCGACAACTAAACTTAGTGAAGCACTTCGGAAAAACTATGTAGTGTTGTCTCACCAGTTCCAGCTGGCAGAATTTGGGTCAGAGCTCGTCCAATCCAACCAGAATCCTTCCATTTGCCTCGATCTCTTGATGTTGGGTGACACGACCATCTTGTCTGTGCCGACGGTGTTCCAACTGCATGCGCCAGCGTTATAGCGAGCGTGATTGAAGCCGAGACCTGGCAGAGTAACACTACCGAATTTGGTATCCTTGAGCGTGAAGAATACATCTGCCAAATCGTCTCGGTCGCCGAATTGCTGAGCCCACCAGGCCAGCGACGTTCCCCATCCTTCCCAGGTTCCCCAGTTTGTCTTGGGGTTAATGGTAGTCGTCAGATCGGCGTTGACGCAAAGGCCGCTGGCGAGCACGAGGGCTATCTCAGTAAGAGTAGAAGCGCGCATGGTGACGGAAACCCAAAGGTACTAGAGCTGAAGGTCGGGAACATGGTGGCGCCATCGGTCACTTCTTATGGAAATACACGGCGGCACTCAATCCTAGCCACGATCTTGTTTCGAGTATAGAGGCCCGGTCTAAACCCACTTCCATCCGCTCCAAGGATATACATAAGCCCGTTGATGCGTGATGGTGTCAGGAAAGAGGGGTTGTGCTGGTGAATTTGTTCAGTTAGTACTCAGCACAAGCGGGGGGGTGTTGCACTGCCAATCATGTCGTATACGAGAAGGCCCCGAATTCATCTCCGTTACTTTCTGGAGCCAACTTTCGACGTAAATGGCTAGCGTATATGAATCACTACCATTATACGTCTTGGAGATCCATGCATCTGTGTAGTGTGACGCAATAAACTCTTCTCCTCCTGGTTATTGACATCCATAGGTCGGAATAATGAATTGCCCAATTCTTCCGCTTGCAGCACCTTCCGCCTTGGTCATGACTAGATTCGACACTTGATATCCTAAACAATGCCGATCATGACAGTAACAGGTATTGCATCCGCACTCCGAACGTTTAAATTGCAAATTGGCGTGTGGAAGCGGAAGAAGCCGAGGTTATACCGTAGTTCCCGGCTGCTGTTATCTTGGCCTACCATCATCAGGTGCAGGTGACAGGTCCAAACCATGGCACCGGAGGAATTCCCGCTGTCTTACTCCTAGTCTAACTCGCTCGAATCGGTACGTTTTCCCGACCATGCGTTCCAATGGCACGGTGCGAAAGGTGCAGATGATCATGTAGTATCATGCGCAGCCCAACTGTATTACCGACCAGATGGTAGGACTCTTGTGAGAACAACTTGAAAAACTGCAGAAGCCTGAAAGGTCTACAGATTATATTGCAATACCCTGCTCGATATACAATGCATAAAAAAATGCTACTTGTGGCAGTCATAGTCCGCGCTGACGTGTGGATGTTATTGGTGCCCACGTCGTGGTATGATCCTATTTACCTCTTACACAATAATGAAATTCCTGTCGCAGGCATTTTGCTATATTTAGAGAGGAATCTGACGAAACTTTCGAAACCAAGAAAGGCCGCAGTACCACGGGAGAACTGTCGGTTGGTCCAATAATTGTGGAAGGCAGACATAACACCATAATCTGAGTAAGCGCTATGTGAAGATGGCCGGAATGTACCTTTCATGATAAGTCATACGAACATACGTACGTAGATCACTCGTGAATAGATAGTTAACGATCCAGCGTTTCGCCATGCAATTTTTCAATGTAAGCATTGCATTAAGCAGATTGAGTTCGTATACCAGCACATTTCGTGGACTTGAAAAAAAGGTCGTTGAAGCAAGTTTTTTCTTATTAAGCCCTGTCGTATATTATGGTTACGCAATTCTCCAAACTGTTGGTACCCTCACGCGCCAAGACCAAAATCCCAGACTTGGACTTTTCGGTCGGGAAAAGGTCCGCCCTGTCTTACAAACAAGCTTAAGACGTTAAAGTTCTTAAGCCTGACCTCATCCACCAACGGTTCGCCAGCAGAGTTTGGAATGTCTGCTATCTTCTTCCAATCGTTGTAATTCGCGCCCGCAGTCGCGGCCCAGAGCTGAATTGTCATCTTTGGCTGGTCCGGGAGAATCGCAATTACACTGTCGCCAGTAGCGACAATCTTGCCGCGGTAGGCAAGGTATGGTGGCGTAGAAAGACCAGGTGCGTTGATGGCAGTCTTGGTAAATTTTCCAGCTGCTGTTCGTAGGTAATGGTAAAACTGCGGTGTGCCTGTTGAGTTATCGCGCATCAATGCATGGAAACGACCTTGACGGTCTACGAATTGCGCTTCCTGGTTGATAATTTGGCTGTTCTGCGGTATCGAGTAGACCTTGATTCCAGGTGTTGAAGGCTTAATGGGAACCACGACTGTTTGGCCGTTGGTTTGTTTCCAAGTTTTCCCAGCATCCTCTGACAAGGCAAAGTAAAAGTCGTGGTTTGTACTCGCATCAGGAGTTTCACGGACAGTCCATGAAACGAACAATTTCCCTCCTTCGCTGCTGATACCATTAACGTAGGCGTTGTTGTCCTCGCCCTGCAAGTACTTTCCCACGGCGGTCCATTTCCCAGTAGTGGTAGAATAGCGGTGGATATATGAGTCTCCCGCACCAGATTGCCCTATCCGGAACTCCATCAAGAGGTCGCCACCATCGATAGATTCGAAGCGAGGGTAAGTCAGCGGTGTCCATGGGCCAGTGGAACCTGGCAGACTGTGCTGCACAGCTCCGAATGCACTTGCAGTCCATGCAGAAGGAACAGTCTTGGCAATACCAGCGTTGCTCACACGATAATTGAGCGGAACGTCATGGTGGTCAAAACTCAAATGTATCTTTCCATCGCCGCTGATGCCCATGGAAATAGTGTTGTGCTCATCGAGTGTCGTCTGTTCGTAGTCGCTAAAGGCAAAGTACTGCCAGTCGCCAAGCGAAGGTGAAATTTTTCGCCGCCCGAGATTGACATAATGCTTGCCGTATCCAGAGGCTGTCTTGTAGAAGGCTACATACTGGTAGTCCCCAAACGTCGTCAAGGCGTGTTGTTGGAAAGCAAGACCATTGAGACGGACTGATCCCTGAACATCGTCTGTAATGTTCCAGTTCTTCACCGAGGTGACTGAAAGGGCAGAAGTAAGGGATGAGAGCCCTACCAAAGCCAGTAGGGATGGAAAGAACTTCATGGTCACGCAGGTGAGCGCTGTAATAGGGGCGCAATCTCACAACTTATGCGATGTTTAACTACTATAACCATGGCAATATATCAATTTGACTAGTTGCATGGTTTTGATTCAGGGCACGATGCATCATCTGGTCAATACGGCGCCGCTAGTGGGTCCAGCTAACTCGATGCATCAATGCCGGATTTTCGGGGCATTATTGACACGAGGTGGGGAAGCCGGGGAAGTGGTGCACGTGGATGGGTAAGTTACCTGTTTTGGAATGCAGGTATTCAGGAATGGAGCCTGTTGCTATGCTCGTTAATGTGTATGTATGCATGTTCATGCCTTGTTGTAGCAACAAAAGCAAGTCGGGTCTGATTCTTGTGTGTCGCATTCGCAACAAGGAGAGTAGCGGACTCATAGTAGATATAAGAAGATACAGACGTTATAGAGAGGTAGTTAAGGAGGTAGAGGCTGTCTGTAAGTAATAGGTCGATGGGTGCTTCCCAGCATAGACATCTGTGAATAGATGTTCTCTTCTTTTGACTAACAGCTCAACGCATTGCAGAATACTAAATCAGTAGTACGTAACATACGGACGCGATATGTGATAGTACAAGGTTTTCCCCTTCGCCTTACACGACTCGGCCGACGACCCGCTCAAACACGACAATTACAACCTCAACAACAGTACCAGTATCTTTGCCCAACCGACCATGAGCCGGTCCTGGACGATAACAACCATAGACTAGAAGTCTCGACAAGCGATACGTTGCCGAATATGGCAGGAGCCACTGCAGCCAAGGGCTGTTCTCTTGGCAAGTACTCCAACAGGCAAAATGCGCGTCTTGACTGACGTATCCCCCATCGTGGAAAAATGGGGAAAGAGAAGAAAGGAACATGGGATAAGAGCGTTTGTATGCGCAATTTGAGTTTTGGTGTCTCTATCCCCATCTTAAGTGGCACAGCGAGGATGAGACGCTCTTCTACTATCCTGCTGTTCGCAGCATATGCGTCGGCGCAAACCCAGTATGGAGAAAACCATGGCGCTGTAAGCTTCGATTCGCAGCTTGTAGAGCAGGCGGCATTCCCAGCGCCCAATGTGACGCTCTACAGCCCTGCCTTCATGTCCAATGCCACTTTTGATCCTGGATGGTTCGAGGGCACCGAGGGGGCAACTTCACTTGGTCAATTGGGTACACAAATCCGACTTGCTGTAACATAATTGTTGATTCTAACATTCTCGTAGAAAGATTCATTAGCGACCTCGCTGCAAAAAACCCTTCATGGATGAAGTACCAAATTGCCGATTTCCTTAGCGAAGAAGGCAAAGCATTTCCCTACGCCCTACTCTCGACGTCATCCGCATCAAACACGACTTCAGAGAAGCTCAAAGTCTGGATTCAAGGCTCGGTCCATGGCAACGAACCCGCTGGCGATGAAGCCGCGCTCGCCTTACTTGGGGCCATGGACAACAACCCAGTATGGGCCGCCACCTTGCTGGAGAAAATGGACATCCTCGTGCTCCCGCGTTACAACCCAGACGGTAACGCCTACTTCCAACGTACCTTGGCCACCAACTTCGATCCAAACCGCGATCACACCAAACTCGCTCGCCAGCAGACCCGCAATATCAAAGAATGGTTCAGCACCTTCTCACCTACCATTGCCATTGACTTGCACGAATACGGCGCAGCGACACTCTACTCGACCCACTACAGCAACGCAGCCGACGCCATGTATTCGAGCGCCAAAAACCTCAACATACATCCCGAGATTCGCGAGCTCTCGGAGACGCTCTTCGCACCGGCCATCAACGCGTCGCTCATCTCTCGAGGCCTGCGTGGCGAGCAGTACATGACAGCTTCGAGCCGCAACCCGCCGCGTCTCGTCGAAGCCGGCACCGACGCAAAGATTGGGCGCAACGCCATGGGTCTAACACAGTGCATCACGTTCCTTTTCGAGACGCGGGGCATCGGCATTGCGAACCAGCAGTTCAAGCGCAGGACGCTCGCGGGTCTACAGATGATTCTCGGCGTGCTCGAAGCAGCAAGGGACAATGCCGAGCAGGTCAAGAGCACAGTGGACAATGCTATTGCGGATTTTGCGGCAAGCAAACAGGACATTGTGGTTACCGACTACCCCAACTATGCCAATCGTACGTTTACAATGGTCGATCGCCGCACGGGAGATGTTGTGCAGCTGCCCGTCGAATTCGCAAGCAATACCCCGGCAACGGCGAACCTCACCCGTGCGAGGCCTCAGGGCTACATCATCCCTCGTGCATGGGCTGATCTCGCTGAGCGCTTGAGGGTCTCTGGCTTGGACGTTGAGACCATGCCAGAGGCGTTTCGGGGAGAGGTCGAGGTCTACAACATTACTTCTTCAAAGTTTGCTTCCTCATATTACGAGGGAGCAATCCTAAATACGGTGACTACAGAGAGTTCTGTGCAACAGGTTGCGTTGCCAGCCGGCAGCTTCTTCGTCAGCGCCGCCCAGAAGAATGCGGGCTTGGCCTTTGTAGCCCTAGAGCCCGAGAACATTGACTCTTATGTTTCTTTTGGATTGCTGCCGATGGAGGTTGGTGACCAGTATCCAGTCTTCCGTAAGATCTAGCTACATGACCGTGCATGCATGTTTCATAGACTCGGTACCCATACGTACGCATCTAAGAGCATATAGAAAAAAGATTTCTAATTAATAGTACAAACATTATCACCGTCGCCCATGGTATCAGCAGTGACCTCAAAAACATGAATACCTGGCATACTATGCTGTGACATCTCCGCTCTTCGCACGCTTAGCATCTCTCTCTTCACCCACCGCTGCATCCGCTCGTCGCTTGCCCTCATCTTTTCTTGCATTGTCTTTTTCCTCGCGAGCAGCCCGCCGCGCCTCCTTGTCCTGCTTTTCTTTTTCTTTCCGAAGTGCTTTGCTTTCGAATTCATGCCAATCCCCTTCAAGTTCTTTCAACGCCTCAGCTCGTTTTGGCGCAGGAGCCTCGCTGGTGAAGAAAGGATGCTCGAGCACGTCGGCCGCCGCCGGCCGTGCATTTGGGTCAAATAAGAACATTGCCTGAAGCAACTCGAAAGCCATAGGGCTGACACGGTCCTTGTACTTTTCTGCGAACGTCGACTTCTTACGTTCAGTTGGGCGTAGCAGCTCAAACCACTGCATGTCCACGATGCCAGGCCAATCCTGTACTGTTGGCGTACCAAGGACGTTGTAAATCTTTTCAAGCTGATTGATTTCTCCACCATCACCCGGGAAAATGGCGTGTCGCGTGAAAATCTCCACAAGCACGCATGCTGCTGACCAGATATCGACCGCTGGGCCATATTGTGTTTCTCCAAGTAACAATTCAGGGGACCGGTACCAGATGGTGATAACGCGATTGGTGTAGTCCAGCTTACCACTCTTCGAGTAGAAACGGGCGAGACCAAAATCAGCCAGTTTTAGTTGTCCGGTGTTAGACACGAGAATATTGGCCGCCTTGATATCGCGATGCAAAACCCCACGTCGATGGAGATAATCAAGACCTTCGAAGAGTTGCTTTGCAAGGTCTTTCTTGTGCGATGTTTCAAGTTTAAATGTCGGATGGTTTAAAAGGCCGGTTAAATCGTGGGAAAGGTATTCGAAGACCATGTAGCAGTCATTCTTCTCCACCATCACCTCACGGAGGTTAACAATGTTGGGATGGTTGAGAGATTGCAATAGTTTAACCTCGCGAATGGCGGTGACTGGAAACTGCAAAATGTCAGCAAAAGATCTTGTATATGTTCACAAGGAATACATACGCCATCGCGTTCGCCTTCCATACGAATCTTCTTTAGTGCAACCATATCCTTTGTGTAGACATGCACTCCTTTGAAGACCTTTCCATACGTGCCTGATCCAACCACTGACTCATTGCCGGGTTTCCTGTAGTACACCGATTCCGAGGCTGCATGCTCTGGGGCTAGTGTAGGTCGTGGCTTTTCTCGTTTCTTTGTAATTGTCTTGGTTTTTGGTATCTGAGGGGGCGGTGTCCTTCGTTCTGGTCGAGCAATAGGGCGTGGATCTGGCCGCCTATCATCATGCCTTCGTGGAAAGTACAGCTCCCGGCGGTCTCTTGGGTCTCGCACGTCCCTTGGATCTCGCAAGTCCCGCGAATCCCTTTCCCGAATATCACGCCCATCTCGAATATCCCGAGGGTCCCTAAAGTCTCGGTCGCGCGGGTCTCGGAACTCCCTTTCCCTACCACGATAATAGGGATCACGGGAATCTCGGATGTCTCGAGGATCTCGTTCGCGGGGGTCTCGATAAGTCGGTTTGCGGTCGTAATAGTTATCGTAGCGACGGTCTCGTTCCCTGATGTCTCGCTCCCGAAGGTCTCGTTCTCGATTATGATCGTAGTCCCTCTCTCTTGGATCTCTGTCTCGATCACTTCTTGACTCGGCATAGCGGGGAGCAACATCGCGTGCTGCTTCAACTTTTGCTTTTGGATCGAGTAGTGACTCTTTCGACACTGGCTCGGCTTTCTCGGGCTCCTCCAGCACCAATTTTGCTTTGCTTGCTGGAGGCACCGGATTCTTTGTCTTGAGTGAGAACCCGAATCCCGACTTCGTTGCTGTTGGGAGCGTAGCAGAAGACTTGGCCGGAGGAGCGGGGTTTTGCTCTTCTTTTGAACCCTCATCCTCTACCCGTAGATCTTTCGAAGGGCGGAAAGGATTGTCATCAGCGTCGACAGATGTGGAATCAGCTACCGTCTGTGATGTGGGAAGAGGCTGTGGGCGTGGCGCTTCGCTGGCGGGACGACCGCCTCGTGTTCCAGACGCGGGTGTCCATGAGAGATTTGAGAATTGGGTAGGCGCAGCGCCTCGACCCCGGCCACCAGGCCCACTAAAGGGAGCACCTCCGGCAGGGCCTGAGATCCGCCGATCGGAACCGTGAAAGCTGTTTCCGCGGAAGCCACCATGTCCACCCCGATGTGAACTGGATTGAAAACCGGATTGAGGGTATGACTGGTTTTGGTAGTAGCCAGGAGACTGACTTTGATGATATGGGGATTGCCCTGAATTGTAGCCATGTGGAGGAGATCTGTCAAAGTTAGCGCGAAGTGAGTAAATGTTGAATATAACTTACCCGTGGTTTGGATAGGACTGGTTGCTCCAACCCCCTCTGCCGCTGTGGTAGGGTGACTGATTTTGAGGAGAGTATTGTTTGTGGGAAAGATAGGGTGGGGATTGCTGAAATCCACCACGGCCTTGGTAATGGTAGGCTCCTCTCATCTTGTTCTCGTCTCTACGACCCCTGGACGTATCCGAATTGTAGCCAGATCCAGATACCGGTGAGCTTCTGCGGGAAACGTGCTTAGTAGGGTATCTTGACTTTGACCCTCGAGAGGGTGAACGGGATTGACGACGTCGTATGGGTATAGGAGGTGATCGACTTCTGCGTGGTGGAGTCCTAGCTCGTTTAGAGCTGGGGGGCGAACTTTTGTGAACAGGTGTTGGAGACCGTCTGCGGAGCGACGAGCGAGACCTGACGCGTCTTGGTGCTCGACCGCGACTTCTTGTTCGACCACGAACAGGACTGGGTTTGTAGGACCTTTCACGAGAATGATCCAAGGGCGGCGTGGTCCTCCCGTGAGTCCACCTCGGGGACAATGCCCTCGGCGACAATTCACGCCTGGACCTTCTATCGGGTGAAACCGATCTCTTCCGTGCACGTTGTGTTGCTGGTCTGTAGTAGGTGTCTACGGATGGCGACTGACGCCTGTGTGAAGCGGGCGGCAAGTAACTGTTGGGGGTGTTCCGTCGAGGCAGCCGATCGCGGTCAGAGGTATGAGGGCGAGGCGAGTATGCCCTTGCCGACGGCCGGCCCGAGGAATCTGCACGTCGTGTAGGCGACCTGGAGCGCACTGTGCTGCGACTCCGCGGGCGTTTTACGCGTTTGGATGATGGCCTAGGGGATGGGGAGCGACTGTGATAGTGTTTGGAGGATGGCGTCGTGTCGTGGCGGTGGTGGTGATGGTGATGGTGATGATGATGGTGGTGGTGGTGTCGACGATGGGGGTGGGCAACCCTGTCTGCACTGGCTTCCCTCTCTGAGCCTCGATAGCGGTCCTCCTTGGAGGCGCTCCGACTTCGCCGACGCGTGCGGTCCCTGTCGAGGCTTTTGTCGCGCGAATGGCCTCGGCTGTGTTTGCCTGATGAGCGGGCGTCGTGGTCGTGAGCGCGATGCCTGGAATGATGTCTGCCCGCCCGTGGTGCTGGTGACGATGTCCGAGGGTCGTAGCTGCGGTCGCGGTGGCGGTCTTTGGGACGTTCCCTACCTCGGTCAGGCGATGCCTCAGTTCTCCGCTCGTCTATATCCTGAGCCCGTCGCAGGGCAGCCATAGAGGCAAGAGGATCATCAGAAGTCGCAAGGTTGCAGCATCAAAAGATTCGCGGGTCAGAGCGACAGCCTAGCCGAGCAGGAAGGAACTCTATCTCCGAACCCCCCAGCCGATGATCAGATAGTGAGAGAGAAAAGAAAAGAGATACCACTGCAACTGGTCCGAAAGACAAGCGGGAATGCGCTGCCTGATGTCAGTGCGCTTCTGAATGATGCTGTCGTGGCTGCAGACGCTACTGTTGCAGTGCCTTTGCACAGGCCGGTCCTTTCGCTTGCCGCTATCGATGACGCCAAGGCCTCGTGACAAGGAGGCCCTCCTCCAAAGGACGCATCCCCATCCAACCCCAAACCCCGTCCCTTCAGTCTCGGGTCCTAGTGTGCTTGTGTGCTTGCGTGCTGCCCACGGCCGTCTTCCGGAGTGTGTCTACTTTCCATCTTCTGGCTACTGTGCATCAAGGGCAGGCCACCGCCAGGCTTCACGACAACTATCTACTGCATGCAAAAGACAACCGACTCATGGCAGACAATCCATACTGCGAAGCCTTCGCAGAAGGCAATTCCCTCATCCGGTGTAGGATTCATATACGGTTTGAGGACTTCTAACCGGAATATACGTGTTGGCAAGCGCCTGCACGCGAACCGAAGGGGGGGTTTTGGATTTCCGCTGGTGGTCAAAAATGAAAGCTGAGTTGATCTCCGCTGGGCTGTGGATCTGGTCCGATGTTGAATACCGTGGGCTCATGCGAGCGAGGCAGTCCACTACGGGAGGGAATGCAGCATATGCTTGTATCCACGAGGAAGCATGGAGCAGGAGCAACAAACAGGTGTAGGGCGAATGCGCCATGATCCCACCGACAGCAACATGCGGCTTAAGGCCACTGAGTATAGTCGCAGCCGACTCGCTTTACCAAGAGGAGACTCCCAACAAGACCATCTTCCATATATCGTGACCGAAGGAGCCGGGAAACCAACAAACCCCCCGCCCCAACGACAATATTCCGAGCACATGGCTGGGACACGCGAAGCTGAGTGATGGGCGGTTGTGGGGACACACCCAGCCGTGACCGATAGGCGACGACAGCTGACAGTCATTAACCTTCCCACCTATTCACCGATAGTGATGCAGTATACATCAGAGGCGCGACATGGAGAAGAATTAGTAACTAGTTATGTGGTGATGCGCGGCGGGTAAGTGACTCCCTAGAGTGGTGGTGGTGGTGCAATGAGGGTGCGTCCAAAAGACACTTCGTAGACCCTCATTCTAGTATAGTAGTAGAAGCAGCACATATAATGGCGTCCTCAGTCATGCCGCGATAGGCGCAAACCGGTAGTGTTGTCGCCTGCTTTGCAATGTACTGTGGGCGAAGAGGCATGCGCGCATCTTCTGTTGCTGGGAATGGCGGCAAGATGGGACTGCGGAGTAAAGTTGCGAGACAGGCCAGAGCCTGCCTGGGAGGGCGCGCCAGGTATCGCCAACCACCTCATCTTCGCCGTCTGCCCCTCATTGTAAGCATGGCAGTCGTTGTCATCGCCGTTATCGCTGCACCATCAAAAAACAGAGAAGAGAAGCGCCAACTAAAAGGGTGATGAGTATGTGTGGCTGCAGCGGAGTGTATTGATGGGGGAGGGTGGGGGTGGGTAGAAGGGTTGTTGTTGGAGTGCAGAGAGCCGGGCGCTCCCTCCTGGTCTGGCTGCAGCCCGTTCTGGTTCGCATCACGTGCGCATTCAGTAGCCAGTAGTGTAGCGTGGCGTCAGGTCATGGCACGCTAAGCCGCATTTCGCCGGGGTTAGGACAAAGTTATTCCTATGCAGTCATATGGACCGGCGCGACTAGGAATTTGTAGGAACCATGTATTACTGGACCGTTTCTCATCTTTTGGCAACTTTGCCCTCGCTCTTGCACTTGCTCTCTTGCCCAGGTCTGACCTAGTCATTACTCTTACATAAGTATACCGACATAGTAAATATAAGCCCCGATCACTCCATCACGAAACCCTGTTGCGATATCCCCACACCCCCGCCATCATGGACGCCGACACGACCAAACCACATTCCGCTGTGCCGTCGCACATGGTGAATGGAGGCTCGCCGCTCAGACTCACGACCGAGGCTCGCGATAAGAAGGAACGGGAAAATCTCTTCAACGCCATTGAGACGTCCAACCGGGGCCGGCAAGTGGTAAACTTCGACGGGCCGACTGGTTATTTCCCCGCGAAGGCTTTTGCAGCAAACAACAATGATGGCAGTACGGGCAGCGGACTCGAAATGAGCAACGGCCATACGGAGAACGAATCCGAGGGCGAGGACGCTGTCGTCCAAACGCCGCTTGCAACGAGCCGCGCGCACAGCCCATATACCCAGCATCCGACGATTGACTTTGATGGGCTTAGCTGGCCTAGTAAGGGCACACGGCATCGAAAGGAGGCGACGGATGAAGAGAAGGCGGAGAATCTGAAGAAGCTATCGGGGGCTGTACGGACAATGCTCGAGTGTCTGGGCGAGGATCCTGATCGCGAGGGTCTGCTGGACACACCCGAGCGGTACGCAAAGGCGCTGCTCTTCTTCACCAAAGGCTACGAGGAGAACCTGCGGGATATTGTCAACGGAGCCGTCTTTCACGAAGACCACGACGAATTGGTGATTGTACGGGACATTGAGATATTTTCGCTGTGCGAGCACCACTTGGTGCCCTTTACCGGAAAAGTAAGTGCAGGTTGTTTTCCCATGACTTGAAACTATTTGGTTGGAAATAAAAACAGATCGACTAACTGTACTGTCTGCATTAGATGCACATTGGTTACATCCCCAACCGCCGCGTCATCGGCCTGTCGAAGCTGGCGCGCATTGCCGAAATGTTTGCCCGCCGGTTCCAAGTGCAAGAGCGGCTGACGAAGCAGGTTGCGCTGGCGCTTTCCGAGATGCTGCAGCCACAGGGAGTTGCGGTGGTGGTAGAGTCGAGCCATCTTTGCATGGTGATGCGCGGGGTTCAGAAGACGGGTGCTACAACGACTACGAGCTGTATGCTTGGTTGCATGCGTTCGCGGGAAAAGACTCGCCAGGAGTTTCTCAACCTTATCAACAGGAGATAGAAACGCGGGGCGTCAGGTACAACACAATTGGCGTTAGTGTTTGGGATCCGGCGTTCTGCAGGGGGTGGGGAGTTCATCACTCTGACTGGGCGGGCATATTGCGTTGCATGACACAGACGCATAAGCCTTTCAACAGGTTGTGTTTTGTTTTACTTTTTTCTCTTCTTCTTTGTCTTTCTTGTTCATTTTCTTCAACATGCCTGCCACATACTCACGGTAACGTATCGTCAGATAGACAAAATCTTAAATTCATGTCAGATATCGCACGCTATGAGATGGACAGTTACATTAAAAACAGGCGCATCATGGTGAAGGCGCTGACGGCCTTGGTGGCTTCTGGCCATAGACCAACGATACTTCTTGATAGGCATGGATGCGTCGATCACGCAAGGCCTGGCGCATCAGAGCCAAGTAGACTTGGACTTCTTCGATGGTCCATTTCATAAGGGTGGTGAGCAGATAGATGCTCCACCCTTCTATGCCTTGCTCCCAGTTGATGCGGTTGTAGAGGCCAAGCTCCTTGAAGCGCTTGTCAGCAGGCCAACCGCCAATGGGCAGTTTCCAGCGGTGTTCAACAACGTTGATGAAGCCGGCAGCCTCGATGCCAGCCTTGGCCTCGTCGGCAGTGCGCAGCGATTTTCCAAACTTCTCACCGAGTTCGACCGAAATCTTGCCCCACTTGTCAAAGATGGAGCCAGGTTCTACGGTGCCGTCGTCGGATTTGGGAACAACGGACATTTCGAGTTGTTCAAACCAACCGCCGGGCTGGAGGTGACTGGTAGGATGGAGTTAGCAGCGCAGGGAAAGATGGGAGCGAGGCAAGGCGACATACTCGAGTGCTTCCTGGTAGAACTTGGGCCAATCAGCGACACAGCCAAAGAGGGATCGTGCGTGGATGAGATCAAAACTCTCTTTGCGGAATAGCCAAGGCTCAGTGAAGTCATCGACCTCGAAGCGAAGGTTAGGGGGTATCATGGAGGGTTGTGTGGGGCTGAGGTCGGTTCCCAGCACCTATGTCATAGAATTAGAGCACAATCTGGGGTGAATATTTGTTTGGTATTGAACACGGACCTCGCACGAGGGGAATCTGTCGGCAAAATCACTGTGGACTGTGTGTTAGTTTGGGGGGGCAGAGACGGGCTAAAGACTGACATTGCCCATATTCCTGTCAAGTTAGTCTGAAGCGGCCGGTCAAGTGGGTTGTTGGTGATTGCATACCAGTACCAGTACCCAAGTCCAATACACGCTAGAAGAAGGGAGCGAAGAGTCAATACGGGCGTCCAAGTATGGCAGCCGTGGTGGGGCGTACCATTGGGTCTTTGGTCAACGGGGCCATGTACAGCTCGCCATCGAGCAGGAGGAGACATATGTGATGACTATGGGGGTACAGTCAATATGGTGGTACATGGTCACGGGCGGGTGCAGTGCATACACAATGTCGAGCTGCTCGGCCTGTGTCTCATCATTGGGCCCCCCTGTCAAGTAGTCAATATGCGAAGTACTTGGGTAAAGTAGAGGAATGAGACTAGTAGGGCAGGGCAGGTGGGCGCACAGTATGAGCCTTCCTTGTAGGCGTGGTAGCGGCGGCCGTTGCGGTACTTGTAGTTTACAACGGCCGACTTGAGTGATGTTGTCTCGCTACAAGGATTGTTGTTAGAGACGGCTATTCCTTGACCGATGACGCATGGTAGATGATGGTGTAGACTTACGACGCCGAGTCATCGCCAAAGGCCGAATCCGTCTCATCTAAGTCCTGGGCGAGGGTCAATGTCAGACGCGGGACAGGCACGGGCACAGGTGCAGCTGGTGGCTTACAAGGGCGATTTGGGCGCCAATGTCAGCCATGGGTGGCAGGGAGCAAGGTAACGGTGAAGGTGGTGTTGGAGAGGGTGATGCAGGTGGTAAGGGCCAGCGTGCAGTGGGAGGGAGGGGAATGGAGTGAGTGCTATGGCCCAAGCCTCGCCTTCGCCTCGCCTCCGGCCCTCAGCCTCTGATCAGGCAGGTGCAACCCAGCCAGCCAGTCGACCACCAATCCACACGCACACACACACACACACACACACACACACAGCCAGTCCATAATAAAACCAGTCCACAGCCAGCCCACCAGGTAATCGTTCACACGGCTCGGCACGTTTCCATCCGCGAGCGAGCCTTGGCGTGCTTACATGTACCCTCCGGTTCCATACATCCATACACTGCCTGCGTACACTACATACCACACATACCCCACTCGACTCCACCAAGGCCTCGACTCGACTCGACTCGACTCCTTCGCTCCCTCGCTCCCTCGCTCCCTCGCCCCCTGCACAGATGCCAGTAATATTACACAGCACATTTAAGGTACCACCACTCATATCGCCATGCAACTTACATACTGACTCCTGACACTGGACTAGTACCCCCCCGCTCCGTGTCTGCGATGCGGCTCCCAAATCGTCGTTTCGCCTATCGCTCCCATGTGCACAGTGCTCTGTCCACACCAAACGCCTGATGGCTCTGGTTGGTCATTGTCGCACGTAATCTACTCGACCTCCTGTGCAGACGTCATGGAGCCTGCGACGCAATCAGGAACAGCTGAGGTCCAAAGTGCATTGACAATCTTGTACAACTAACTGGTTGCCCTTCTTTCTCCCATCTTTCCGTGGCACCATACCAATGTCCCTACTCTCCCACGTACCCGACACGGCGGTACTCGTCTCGGCGGCCCTGGCTGCCCTGCTCGCCTATGTCGTGGCCGCCCTGACGTACAACATCTACCTGCACCCACTCGCCAGCTTCCCCGGTCCGCCTCTAGCTGGCGCCACCGTCTACTGGAAGGCCTACGTCGAATGCATCGCAAACCGATCTTTTTGCCACTACCTAGTCGACCTGCATGCTCGCTACGGCAACGTCGTTCGTGTCGGCCCCAATGAGGCAAGCAAGCAAGCAAGCAAGCATTCGTTACTTGCATCTACACCTACGCCCACTCCTCGTGCCGCATTGCTGACAAGCTTCGAATAGCTCCACTTTGCCAACCCCCAAGCCTACCATGACATCTACAACAACAAGAACCGCTGGGATAAAGAATCCCGTCTCTACAAGAGCTTCAACGAGGACAGGTCTAGCTTTGGCTTCCTCACCTATGCCGAGGCCAAGGACCGCAAGCACGTTCTAAACCCCTCCTTCTCTCAAGCCGCCATTCGCAGTGCAGAGAGCCTATGTGTCGACAAGATCAAAGCTCTGTGTGCCGCCTTTGAGCGCCAAGCCAGAGCTTCCAAGCCCACTGACCTCTTCTACGCTTTCCGCTGCATGAGTGTCGATGTCATCACCACTCTATGCTTTGGCAATCCCATTCATGCCGTCGATGCCCCAGACTTCAACGCGCCCATTGTAGTAGCCCTCGACGCGTCAACTCCCGTAGCCCTTTACTTCAAGTATTCTGATCTCTTCAAAAACTTCATTTTGAAATGTCCTCCGAAGATATCCAGGATTCTCAGCCCCTTGACGGCGGGCTTGATCGACCTCAACCAGGTATGCCGACTTCCCGCCCCCCAACGTGATTGCAATACCAAACAAAAAAATAGCCAGTTTTCGCTGCTGACAAGTTCATAGCTACTCCTGCAGCAGATCGACGACCTAACCAATGATCCGGAAAAACTCAAACTTCTTCCGCACAACATGACCATCTTCCACCGTTTAATGGACCCCGAAGCCCATCGTGACAAAAAGGTTCCCTCTGCCGATAGTTTGTATGAGGAGACGCAAGCACTCATGTTTGGTGGTGCAGATACGACCGGAAATACTCTCATGGTTGGCTCTTTCCATTTGCTAAAGGACTCCACTAAATTGCAAAAACTTAAGACGGAACTTCTGGAACATTGGCCTTCTCTCCAGGATGGTGAGCCTAAGCTAAAAGACTTAGAAGACTTGTCATACCTGAATGCCGTCATCAAGGAATCGCTGAGGCTCTCGTCCGGCGTTACTGCTGGCCTACTGCGCGTGGTACCTGCAACTGGCGCAACCATAGCGGGAAAGGTCGTGCCACCAGGCGTACGTATATTCTCAACTCCAACTTATGACAAACCATCTGCTGATTGTGTCACAGACTATTGTGTCATGTGGTAGCACCTTTGTCCATTACAATGCAGACATATTCCCCGAACCAGACAAGTTTGTTCCTGAACGCTGGCTTGAGACACCCGAGCTGGACAACTGGCTGGTCGCTTTCTCGCGTGGTCCGCGAATGTGCTTGGGTATCAAGTAAGTTTGATCCAAGTCGTAATTCTGCTATTATGATTGTAGGGCCAGAACTAATATGTTGTAGCCTTGCATGGGCCGAACTGCGCCTAACATTCGCCCACGTCTTTCGCAAGTTCGAAATGACTGTCCCAAAGCAACTGTACGTCTCCCACCATCCACCTAGCCATTCCATTCTTACTCGAACGCCTCCATGTTATATGCTGACCATACACAGCCCAGAAACGCTCCTATGGCGGGATGTCTTTTTGCCATATTACTATGGCGAACACTTACAGGTCAACATGCGCCCCGTAGACGCGTAGGCTGCTCGCGAGCTGCACGTCCAAGCAAGCAGTTCTCCATGGCAAATAGTAAAGCAAGGAAGCGAATACGTATAAGGCTCGAGAGAGAAAAAATTCCAGGTGTCGAAAGCTCTAAGCTCTAATATTAATACATTTTGCACAAGCGAATTGGTAGTGCTTGTGGTGGCGATTCGCTGGATCAGAGATGACAGGAGACTGCGCTACATAATCGTACATTGCATACCAAAAAGCGCCCTTGCCTTGTCGTCATTATTAACATCTTTTCTCGCCTCTTCATGAATACACGGGCTACCTAGACTACAAACGATGCGCCAGAACCGTGAATATATTCAAAGCGCTGGTACAAGGGCGTGATTGGAGTGGCTGTGAAAAGGATCATCCTCCTATTCCCTTTCCTCGTGCACTTTGTCCCACGCGTCATACCATCCTTTCATCTCCCATCTTCTTGATAACATCCACTGCTTTGTCTTCTCATTCCCAAAAAGGAATGGATGATCCCACCACTTTTCATGCACACTGTATAAACCTTTTTCAATATCCTGGTCGTTTGGCCAGCGGATGTTCCACGTGTAGGCCAGTTCGCGCCAGGGCATGGGGCCGTCCCATCGATGCGCGTAATTGATGAGATTTTGTTCCTGATATTTTGGGTCAAATGAATTGGGTGTATTCATAAGCGACTTGTAGTACTCAAAGGCAGCGAGTGAAGGTGCCAGTATGAAGAAGCCCGCATTCATATATCCAGGCTTCTTCAACCCCGTGCTATGGGTTGGAGGAAACGAATGGGTCGAATTCCACACTTCGGAATTAGATGCGATAAGGTAGGTTGAGGGCAACGTCGTGTTTGTCGTAGTATCTGAGGGGTTTGTAGTAGCAAGCAAATGAACAGCTGGATCGTCAAACACGGGATCTAGTGTCTTCAACAGCATCGAGTCGGCGTCCAGCATGAGGATCCTGTCATATTGCACCATTTCCCACGCGCGCATTTTAGTCAAGATGTTGTTCCAGCGCTGGACGCTCGTCTTCAGCCATGCGTCATTTGGTGTGTGGAGAAAGTCGACCGCGTGCACAATTGCGCCATCTCTTTTGAGCCGGTCCCGTCTCGCCTGCGACACATTGGGTGTAACCATGACAATCACATCGTGCTTTGTTCGCGTGCTCGGATTGTGCAATAGCTGCCACAGGAGGATGCGCGCCGCGACGAAATAATTGTCCTTTTCTAAATCGTCGCTTACATCCATGTCTTGCGTCATGAAGATCATGTATGCATATTTTTTCGTATCCTGGTTTACTTGCTCTGTCGCTAACTTATACGGCGGTGGCGTTGGTATGGGTGGTGTGGGCTCGGCCGGTTTATCTTGTGCAGTTATCTCTTCCGGCTGTGTTTCGGGTGTAGGTATTGCATCCACTGGTTGTCCTTCCCATAGTTTTCCATCAGGCGGCTCCTCTTCAGCAGACAAATCATCCAAGATGAGTGGTGTGTCTAGGAAAGACAACTTTTCTTCGACAGCCTTGGAGCCCTTGTTTCCAAGAACATCTTGTGAAGGTATCTTTTCGAATTGCCGATGTATAATCTCACTCTGCGTACTGAGGAACATAAATATTGAAACAAGAAGAAAAGAACTCAGCGTGATTCGGAGCCACCGTTGATTGACGGGATGATTGTTCCAGGACTTCATGGTAGCGTAAGAGCCTAGAGTAGCGGCACTCAGAGTCGAAGGCAATGAAGGGCATTGCCCTTTAGTTACATATTCTCATACGCCTCAACATAATCCCTCTTAACACGTACCAAGAGCGCCAATCCGTCTCGTGTTACTGAACAAGAGCGTAAGCACTCATCAAACTCTATAACTGTAAGCTGTCTTCCCGTCTTACGGCCGGTTTCGGTGCTCACTTCCCGATTAAGCACCTAGCTTGGCACTGTGTATCACCCAGAATCACCATGGAAGAATATTTGCTGGAACAATCTCACTTTCTGTAATTTTCGGAAGGTTGCATGTCTCAAAGTGTTGGATATAGACGTATTGCTGGCGTGAATATCCGCAATGAGAGATGTTAGGTTTGGATGCGGGAAAAAGAAGACCAAGTCGACGGTCGGTTCTGGGCGTAGTGACATTTATAATACAGATATAAGCACTAAGACAGGCTTGAGCATGTGTTATAAATTCTGAAGTTGGCACTCTCGTACCCGATGAGTTCCGATGACTCGTCACCCCTTGCGTTGTCAAATTTGGTAGTTGACGTATAGTTATTTCATATATCTGACTAAGACTCGACGATCAAGGTCATCAAAACTCCGGTTGTCACACTCAATCACAACTTGAGATCGATCTGCAAATTTCTTGATAGATCGAAATGAAAGATTCGTCGCTTTTTTCGGCTTTCAATTACCTTTGCTAGCACTAACCATTCCACATTGCTGTGCAGGTGGGCGTGTTGCGCACGATAGCATCACAGAGTAATATTTTTATTGCTATCTCACAAAGGGTGGTGTTCCTAGCTAAAGACAGTGCTATTATGCATGAAACAATCTTTCGACCCTATCGCCTCTGAGCTGACAAGTTAGTAAACGTGTGGAAAGAACGTGCCGCAATACGTCGCAGGTGGACTTACATCAAGGGTAGATTTACCATAGCTTGAGTAACAACACTCACTCCGATTTCGAGCTGACCCCTCCGAGATGAACAATCAGAGGGTCGTCAGAAAGAATGTGCGTGGAATATGGATGGGATGAACAGGCTGAGTTGAGAAACATACGGTAACGTAACCCCATGAAAGATATAAGAAGGCCGGCAGTTCAAAAATTAAGAGAAGGTTGGAGTTCCTACTGGTTGGTTTTCTCACATTCATCTTGCGTACAAAGATAGTGCATGGTTACAAACGGAGGGAGTGAACTATGTATCAGTTCCTAGCAGATTTATTGAAGTGTCTTCTACGTCTATAACTGAGTAGTGCTTATTAGAATCTCTCAACACCGCTGGATGTAGTACTGGGAACGTTCGGATATAGGCCCACAAATTTACTAAGATAATACGCGATACATGTGTATTTGCATTTCGATGCGTGGACAAGGGCGACTCATGTACAGGCTGCTCCCTGCTGCGAACGCGTACAGAATCCCCCGAAGCACGCTTACTACCCGAGTACAAGGCACAAAATCCCATTGATTTAGTCACAGCCAGTAGGAAAGATTATCTTCAAAGCAGGGGTGACTTCCTGGTCGCAGCTTTAGTTGCATATTACAAATCGGGTCCCCAGAGGTGTGTGGTAGACGAGGAAATGCCATCTGATTAGCTCTGACCATCTCTGTAATTATTGGCTGTGCTAAGATATCTGGATCTCCGTAAATGAATACCTGGCGATTGGTTATGCGATGAATACGAGAGTCTCTAATAAACTAGCTAGAAACCAGCTAGTAATAGGTCAAGAAACTTCGTTCTCTGCAGCATTCCCTCGATACAAAGAGCCCGTCCTACATCATACATATAAAATATATAATTCTAATGACCTTGCTAGCAGTCCTGAAGAAGGGAGGTAACTTAAACAGTAGATAGCGGTTGTAACATCAAGCTTCAGCTGCACCACCCTTTAGTACTCCCAGTCAGGTTGTCAGAGTCATAATGTTCATATACATAATTTTGAAAAAATACATTACTATCAATCTAGACTTTTCACAAGCTTTACAAGAATTATGAGATTGTTGTTGCTGAGATATGAGAGTGTTGGTTTGGGGATTTTTAGTAGGGTTTTGCGTGCGTAACTTAAGTACCGATAAAACATGATAATTTGTAGGAGATGTTGGGTAAACAATTTAGAACAAAAAACACTTTTAGGACCCACTGACTAGCGATGGAATGAGTTTTAAACTCCAGACTGAAACCCTATTTCTTAAGGCAATAACAGCCCCCATCAATCCAAGTACATTGCTCATTATCGCAGCAGTAATAGTCACCGCATGGCCAAGTACAGATATAGCATTTTAATGATACTTCAGATATCGTATTGAAAGGAGGGATGCTTCCAGATGTATTGAATGAACATACCATCCTTCTTGCTAGCATCAATAGGCCCTTCAGATGCAGCAACCTGCTTGGCAGAATCTTCGATAACATCTATCAACATTTAGTTTTATCCCTTGCTAGCACAAGAATACGTAGTCCTTACTTGTGATTGAGCTTTCAGGAGCTGCGTTGGCCGGTCCTCCCAACGAACCGGCGATGTGGAACATAAGGCAAAGAGCGATGACCTTGGTATTCATCATAGTGGAACGGTTATAAGCCAGAGATTGTTAAGGTATTGGAGTGATAGCTTGGTGATGCTACGTTGGTAGGCAGCTTGAGCGCTTTTATATGTTCAATGCCTCTGCTGAATAACGAGCCTATCGCCAACGAAGAGTTTTAGTACGTCTCTTACTGTAACATCTGGATCGCGCATATGACTTTGAGGATGACCAGCCGCAGCTGAATGCGACCGAGCTTGCATCATATTTTTCCTTAGAGCCTTCCCTAAGTTCCAATCTTTTTAAGTTCGATTGTGATGAATCGAGGTCCTGTACTCTGCATTGGCGTTATGCGAAGCTAAATTGATCTTCGTTCACCAAAGCTGAATGTCTAATGTATCAGGCAAGCACTGGATGCAGTCATCGACGATAGGGATGTTTCAAATGGACTTCCAGCATCTTTCATACGCTTAGATGTTTTTTTGAGCTCCTACTCCCGCCCTGACTATCATGTTACACACATTGTTCGTTGATGTACATTCAAGTGGTACGTCGTGAAGAGGAAAGTTGCTTAAATATTGTTAATATTCTAATCAGCACACAAGGGAATCAAGAGAGGAAGAGCAGAGTAAGATCATGTAATCTTATCTCCTCAACCGGAACAAGCGAACTATTGCCTATGGATATGTGCGGGATCATCCTAAAGCCGAGTTATACGAGGTTAGGTAAAGTGGATTCCACGCAAAGGATAACCAAAGAAATGAGATTACGCCTGTCATCGAGCCTGCTTGATTGTTGCTTACATTATCCTTCAGGCTAGAAAAATCTGTTGCCTTGATCACAATGTCGGCCCTCTACAAAACCCCACGCAACCTGACAATTCACGCCACCAAAATAGTATATGACCGATAAAATCTATCCCCAAACTTGGATGCCCAATGATTGTTTACCTTGTTCATGTGGCAGCAGGAAGGGTTGGCCAAGCGGATCACCAAACCTACAACTTCAATTGATAGGCTTAGCAGCTAGTCCGTGCCTCGCGTCCTAGGCACATGTCTAAACTGAGCATTCTCGTGAACACAGAATAAAAGATACCCACCAGCGTTGCTTACCAAAGGGCACTTGATTCAATGTTGCCAATAGGCGATGTGTGATAGTATTGAACGGCTGAAGATCGGTTCATGCGGGTACTTGCGGTATTTCTGACGTAGTGACACAGCTGGTCCATTTTGTCATGGGTTTTCTTAGAATTTCAGGAGCGTGCATGTGAGATATGGCAGTGAACGGCTACTTGCAATGTTATGCTGCAGTTGCCCGGTGCTAAGAGCTCTATTGAGAAGTGCATCTGCTGACGCTCAATGCACGCAGCTACTTCGTGCGGAGGCGGTACCATTCACATGGGCTTCAGCTGAACATTTTCAAAGGTAGTACACTTAAGCAGCAATATGACGGCCGACTAGTATCTCAAGGTAGCGGTACCGGTAAATCTTAGCTCTACAGTTCTGCATAGAACATGCAATTAGTCTTGCTCTTTCTCCCAGTACGGAAGCGGCTAGAGCAAAGTGCTGCATTGGATCAGCGATCAGAAGCATTGGCCGACGACTGACCTAGCTGAGCTAGAAGACGACGTATCTGTCACACTTCGTGGTGTGTGCTACTTGGTAAAATGCGGAAGTAGGGGCAGTGGGGCGGTGGCAGAATCCGGGATCATGTAATATACTAGTATCGTGAGATGGAAAGATTCAATATCATGAACCCACCAATAGTAGTCCGCGACGAGAAGACACTTAGTCTTAAGTGCTGGCTTGTTAGTCGTAATATAACAGTACAAGGAAAGTTTTGATCTATCCGAAATCTTACCGAGCAAAACTATGTATTTTCTCTACTGCCCCTACTTTCGCATTTTACCAAGTACCTTTTGGCCTTGCGGCTGCACCAGGGATAAGCGTGGATGCTGGATTGATTGGCTACGTATGGTACCTAGGGCGAAGAAGCTATTCAAACAGCGCGTACGGTGTAGACACCCAGCAGTCCGAGACTATCTTGAACAGATGGATCGTTTTCTAGAGCTACTCTGTCTTCCTGTTCATCTTACAGACGACCAGCCGCATCGTGGCCAGAGCTACCCTCCGTACGATGGCGTAACAGTGTGCTGCAAAAACCGCAATCTCTACGTCACAGGCGGCCAAGTCGCGTTTACCAATCGCTACCACAAGGAACAGTCGCAGTAGCACAGACCCAAGGTAGCCGCGCGGTTCTTGCCCGAGGCAGTAGACCAGTTAACGGTGCTATACCTACAGCCTCGTACGTGCGATACTACTTAGTAATAGCTAGGGCAAGGTAGTAGCTAAGTATTGCGCCAGCGAGCAACTACTAAGTACGTATCTCTGGGCTAGCGGCAGTGAGCCCTAACAAACCAATCACCTTACACTTTCCATGACACCAGAGTGCCGTCACGTAGAAGAGCGCTTCACTGCAGGCTGCAACAAGGGCTGGGCGGAAAATCTGGATCTGTTGCTGCCGCTAGCGGAGGTGGAGACGGCAGCTCAGACGAGGACGAGGATGCAGAAGATCCGGTAGAACTGCAGAACAGCTGCTCTACAGTGACCGGAGTAGTAGCGTACCTAGCGTAGGCAGGTATTGTTTAGGGGCTGCGTCCGCGATCGATCAATGTGCGAACACTCGGCTCAGCGTAGCATCTGTACTTTGGGCCCTATCCCAAGCCGGGCGGTCTGCCAGCAGGGGAAATAGCATAGGCAGTAGGATTACAAGAAAGAAAGTGGGAACAGGCGCCGAAAAGCCTAAGCAGGTCCAGCTATCGTCAATTTCCATGATACATTTATGCGATGTATCCGCTTTTTTCTCGAATTGCGGCGGACATGTTGATCAACGAAGCCCCTTTGCATATCAGATTGTAGTAGCAACGCAGGCGATACAAGCAGTCCATTTAGCAAGCAAGTTGTACATGTGGGCAAGTCGCACTGCTTCCTCATATGGTGCATCTGTAGCACAACCAGCCGCATCAACCCCGCCTCTTAGTGTTAAATTCGTCTTTCACTGCCATCTTTTCTTAGGTTCTCGGGACAGCGAACCTTGGCCCGTGTTCTTTCGTAATGCCAAGAAAACAAAAAAACAATGCATTAACGTGCGTGGCTGCACGGATCATTGCAAGAGCTGTGAGTCTGGCCGACCCCCCAAAGAGCCATTGCTGTTGCCCCGAGAAGTCAATATGCGCTGTAAGCAAATGATCTGGAGGGAATACGGCGGGACATTTTGGCGTGTCTTTCCAGCACCGATGATAGAAATCGACTATGAATCGGCCACCCTGGATAGCTTACATTGCCGAGGACAATCTGCACGCGGGACTGAGCTGTTGGTTCTACGCTGACATAGTTCAGAAATATGTGATGTGCGGAAAACTATGCATCTGCCAGAGAATAATTCTTGAAGCTTGACTAGTGCCCTCACAAGAGAAAAAGAATGCAGCGATGGGCCTGCAGGCAGCCCATTCTTCTTGGACGGCAGTATCCTCATATGCTCGGAATATCAGTGAAGCACATGGTCATTTAACATCAGTATGTGCAGAATATTCACAAATTAGCCGAGGCTAGCGTGTTTGGTTATGTTGTGTAGTCCCACTACCTCCAAGTAAAGAAAGCCTAGTTGTTTACTCATAACAAAGGCCTTGCGGCTAGAGCACAAGAAGAGGCACAAGTATCTCCAAGAGGATGCAAGAAGAGTCGTGGCTTGCTGAAGAAAGAGTTGTGTTTTTAAATCCTGGAAGAAGCGGTGCTACGCGTCAGGCATTATCGACAACCATATGCCTCATGATTTGGACATATTCAGGATAGATTTGAAAGTATCGGATCAAATACAATTGGCTTCAAGGATCAGAAACAACGATTATATGAAGAAGAAGACAGTACATAACCCAGATTTTGTACTGTCAGGCGTATAGAACAATATATCCTTCCGTAGAAACAATGTTCGCGTAAAGTCATTAGTAGAATTTATTATCAAGGCATGCTGAAGAGCGAATGAAAGACTCATCCAGCCACAAAGCATCAAGAGTATATCGTAATCATGCCACGAGAGATTGTTCAGGCTGTGCAAGAAACTATCACATTAAATATGCTGGTCACGTTCGCGGATATGGTAGTATGTCCGGATCCTGTTTCTTCACTATTTCCTTATCTAACTATGCTCCGTGATTTATCGCAGTGCACATTATTTGGGAGTCTATATCATCACATGAACAGGGTCCAGAAGCATTGCCGCCAGGATTACGGTCGACAGGGCAAGAGTTGGACGACAGGTCGCCCAGCCAGCACGCAAACGATGTGGACGACGAACGTGTCACGCCAGGAATGTAAGCCTTAGCACTGGTTCTAAATTTTCTATATTAGAGCGTCAGTCTAAAACCATTGCACGACCCGCTGTCATCACTCACCTGCGTTAGTATGGACTAGGACCAGAGAAATAGTGCAGTCCCACGTGGAGCAAGCTGACCATGTATAGGACAGTTTCATAGCTTTCTGCACATCATCATGTTTTCGATAATCGCATCACATGTGATATGTGGGTGGTGCCGCTTTGCTAGCATCAACCTGTCTTCCCTATCAGCAACTTGCGGTGCTATTTGGTAATAACGCCGCAAGTTAGTACGTGCGTAAGACCCAAGAATCCTTCTACGCGGCTAAAGTTAACCAAATCTATACCACGTGTGGTCTTCTTTCGTGGTAGCTTCCAACGCGATTCAGTCATGACATTGGACGCGAGGGTATCCATGAGTGCCAAGGTAGACTAATCTTACACTATAGGTATTGATATAAGCAGTAGGCAGATTCATCTCTAAGTTAGGCCTTAGGGTATCACTCTCTGGTCCGTGATAACGCATATCTGGTAAGTACCCCGCCTATAGCCTACTTTTTAGGAGTTCTGCTTACTACTAAGTACTCAAACCAAGCAACACCATGAGAGGGTGGGTTTGGGATAGCTGCACGGCATTATCCGCGGTGCACAATATCTGAATATATAAAGCGTCATCAATGCCTTCTAGAGCTATCACGCTGTTTTACACAGGCTATATCATTATACTCCTTGTCTCATTTGATACAACCTTTAACCTAGTATCCTCTGTCCGTCCACTATTATCAACTACCGACATGCATCTTACCACGATTTTGTCTGCTCTTGTAGCAGCTTCAGGCATCCTGGCAGCTCCCACGTCGCTTGAAATCGATGCTCGCGCTGTAGTCAATCACGACTCCCTCAACCCAATCCGGACTCGCTTACAACCAGGAGCGATTGGCCGGGCGATCGAAAGGTTCCAGCCTTTGCTGCACATCGCCCACGGTTGCCAGCCATACACGGCCGTTGACGATAATGGCAACACTAGGTAAGTCTACATGATGATGTATCTAGAATTCCAGTCCTCACATATCTCGATTGCAGTGGAGGTCTCCAGGACACTGGCAGTACCGACGGTGGATGCCGCGACCGGAACAAGGGCCAAACCTATGCCCGGGCTGCCTGGCACAGGGGCAAGTTTGCTATCATGTACGCATGGTACTGGCCCAAGGACCAACCTATCGCCGGCAATGTTGTAGGTGGACACCGCCACGACTGGGAAAGCGTTGTCGTCTGGCTCGACAACCCCGCAAACGCCAACCCCCGAATTCTCGGTGCCGCAGCATCAGCCCATGGTAATTACCAGAGAACCACGAGTCCACCCATTCAGGGCAACAATGTCAAAGTGGAATACTTTACAAGATTCCCATTGAATCATGCCCTGCAGTTTACGAACACTCCTGGCCGCACTTATTGGATTAGCGACTGGGATGCTATGCCCCAGGCCTCGCGCGCAGCTCTTACACCTGGTGGTCTCTTTGGATCTGCGAACGTGCCTTTTAGGCCCGATAATTTTTTTAGCAACCTAGACCGCGCCTTCGTCTAAATACATGTCTTAAGTAGGGGTTAATGCTTACATTTCCCTTAAGTCGATCTCGATTAGAGTGCAAGCGTGTTAGTATATGCGCTACATGTAGTTTTCTCTTCGCCTAGAAAAACTATGTTTGAGAAGATTTTAGTAGACTGCTAATAATAATTGATATTTCTTATTGAAATTTTAAACAAAAGAGTACCAGAGGATTAGTGATGTCACTCTAACCATTTTGCTGCATCTGTCGCTATTGTGAGCACCGAATCAACAGAGTGTGCGAGTGCTCATTTGCTGCGGGGGTAGGTACATATACATTGGATGCGGGAAGCATAAGCACATAGTACCGCCGTAGGGCGAACCGAGAAGCATATCGAAGTCCAACCAACAGGGCGCCTCTAACCTCATGATGCAATCTTCAACACCAGTCCAATTGTCATTGAGTACACATGCCTGGTTAAATTTGGAGCCGACGTAGCGTATTCATTTTTGGCATCTTTGACTCTAGACAACATCCAAAGTCCATAATCCGTTAAGATCAACTTGCTGAATATGCAACGCTCTCTGCTTGTGCTGTCTGTGAATATGTCCTCTTTGCTCCTAACTTCTCCCGATTCTGGACGAGTCGATTTTCTCTGACTGCTTTGAATCCGACCTCTAGGCCAGTCCGTGAGAGACAGAGCTGTCGTTGTTCATATTATAGGCCATCCCATTCGTCTCTCATGGAATGAAAATTATTGTTTCCTCCTGCAGCGTCTCCTGTCTTTAGATACAGTGATGCGACTTTCTCGCCTTATTCCTATGATCAGTTTTTAGATCCGAAAATATCGGTGCTTTTGAGCTTCGACAGCGTGCAGATTGCAAGATCTATGTTCTTCCGCGAAGCGGAGTCGCTTTCAAACTACGATGCAGTACGCGAGGCAGGAGACACTGTTCGAGGAGCTTCGCTATTCACTTATGAAACCAGAGTGAATGACAGTTTCCGGATGGGTATATCCTGGATAAGTCTGGTAATACAGAATGCTGAGAATATCGGTCCACATTGGAGGTCGTCTCCTAAGCCGGACACAGCAGCTCAAGACATTTTCACCGCATCTGGTCGTGCTGCGTGATCTCGCCGCGTAGCCAAACGCCACCTATACGTCTCACAACAAGCATCCCGACACTCAGTATGGCGAATCCGCAACCAGCGTTGGCAATCATCTCTTGTTATCCCATCATCAATAATGCGACTACGCTTTATCTACGTAGAGAGTCTTGCGAAGGGCAAACCAGAAGAACCCGTAGGACACATAGGGTAGGTTATCTCTTTAGGATTGGACCGCGTCGGCAATGACGAACAGCTAGATTATCAAAATCAATCTACCGCCGACGGAAATTGCGTCTTTTCACGGCATCTTAAGCCAGTTTCCATGCGCGACTTAGCAATTATCCTGTTCTTCTACACACAGCACGTTCTTGAGGCAGTCCAGATTAGCCCCCACCTTCCCGCTCCGCCGGATATCCCAACGCCAGGCGAGGTATAGGAGCGAACAATTAATAGAAACCGCGGCGTCCTCAGCCACGGTGCTAGAGCTGATTTCGTCATCGAAGACGTGGGCTTCACCGACGACTAGGTTTCAGAGTGGTACAAGCTAACTACATCCTTAGAATGCAAGAGAGTGAAGCTGATAATGTTGTGTAGTGTTTCTTAGCAAATATTGCTTGCATCTCAAATATAGCATATAGGAGGAATTGTAGGAGACTTCCGGTGGATTCTCGGGGGACTGTTTAGTGGTGAAAGAGGTAGCAGTTCGCAGAGGATTTGGTAGTGTCTCGAAACGAATGTTCTTGTAGAAGGGGTCAGACCAGGGTGCGTGCCTTTGCTGATACTTGAGACTCTAATCGCTGCGTCAGTAGTATGAACATATAATTACAACACAAAGCTTTCCATGAAGCTAACTAATAGTTGTACAGCCATGCGTAATTAGGTATAAGGTGTTCCCTCGCCACACACTCCTTGCGTGTCTCTTAGACCATAACTTCGCTCTTAGCCTAGATGCGTAAATAGTATTCAACGAGAAGCGCTTGTAGTTCTTGAGATTGTCGATGAGGCTTTAGTAAGTCAGCGAGTCGCTGGGATTTGTTTGCAGGACGGTCTAGGTAGAGAGACATTATTAAAGGTAGTCTTGCAATACTGATATCAAAAAGCACGTTTTCACAATAACATAGAGCAAAAACCGGCAAGATACACCTTCACCCTGCTGTTCTATCCGCATCGTGCATTGACGCTGCACCTGATCAACTGTTGTGAAGGAAAAGCAGAGGTTACAATTATGGCCATGCCGACAGAGACCAAGGACGTTCGCCAACGTCCCATCTCACAGGCTTATTACCCATATAGAATACAAGCTCGCCTCCCTGAGCAATTTCTTCGTGCTTCAGCCAAGCTCGGTCGAGCCCTTTTCCGTTCCAAGTGACCTTTTGCGGGTAGTAGCTCGTGCTCGACATATCGCGAGTCAACACGGTCAAGAAAGTCTCTACTGACGTTCCGCTGAAGAGTGAGATATTCAGTGATGAGAAGCGAGGGGCAGAGAGGAGATAGATCGGTTGGCCGGGCACGGGGTACATCCCTACAAGATTGAAGATTAACCAGCTGGGTAGCGCGCCGCCGTCGATGTTTCCGGGGTACCCATTGCGCGCGTCGCTGTAGAAGGCGTCAACCGTGGCTCGTGTCTGATTGACTGTTTTCCAATGCATCCCAGGGACATAGTTGTAGAGGAACGGCGTTGCGAATGATGGTTCGTTGCCGGGATTGAAGAGGGTGGAGCCAGCATCGTTGTTCACGCCAACCGATGTGCCGAAACCAGGGACAAAACTAGCATCCAGCCGACGAACGAGAGCCTCATCACCGCCCATGAGATCGATGACTTTGGCCATGTCGTGCGGGGCGACACTGAATGCAGTCTCCCAAACCTTGGCCTCGTATATGTCGGCGTCCCATCCACAAGTTCCGCAACTTAACGGGTCATATGCAGTGAGGTTCCACGTGCCGTCCGCATTCCTTGCGCCTGGAAAGCCTGTGAATGTGCCGATGCCATCAAGGGTGGTGGTCGCCGTTGGATTCCATTGGTTCTGCCACCAGCTCGCTCGCTCACGCATCCGATCAACCGTTTCTTGAGGCTTGTCAAGTCCTTGCGCCATACTGTAAATCGCGAAATCGTTCTGCGGGTACTCGACGCCCCGAGAGATGCTGCGGGTGTGATGACGCGTGATGAAGTTGAGGGAGAGGTAGTCATCCAATGCTCCTCTTCCTTCCTTGGTGGCCCCGTCGAATGCCACCGGATCGACGTTGCGCTCAGGCATTACACTTGCGTCTTTCATTACTGCTCTGTAAGCTTCCTGCCAATCGATTGTACTGTCAAGCTCGCCGCGGCCTGTCTCGCCATTCAATGCACAAATGCTTTTTACGAAAGCATCTGCTAAGACGATGTCTGCGTGCGTGCCACCTTGAACCCGGCCATTCCAGTTCGCTGCACGGCCGGCGGGTAGGTAGCCCTCTTCGGTGAATATTGAGATAAGCCCAGATAGAATACGGGAGTATGGTTTTGTGAAGATCAGGTGGTACAGGGGTAATAAGGTCCGGTACGTATCCCACAGTGTCTGTAGCAATTAGTCCCCACAATTTTGTCGGCGAGCGGTGGACGTACGTAGTGATCGTCGTAGTATGGTTTTGACTCATTTGACTCCCACACAGGGTTCTCACCCGTTTTGTCGGTTGGCATCAGGCCTGTCTGATACATGGCTGAATACAGCATCCGCTTCAACGTCGCATTGTTGCTTGTCGCATCGCCATCGTTTCCGATTCGTATCTTGCTTAGCACTTTAGCTTCCCACTCTTGCCTCGCTTGCTCTACTACGTCCTCGAAAGACTTTGCATCAGGAAGTTCGTTTTCCACGTGGGAGCACGCCTGTCTAGCACTAATGTACGAGATGCCCAGTTTGGCTTCAAGGGTAAGGGTACCGTTAACTTGCGTCTCTGTTGGCGACCAGCTAAACAAAGCACCAATGCCCATTCCGCTCCCAGCGTAGGATCGCACATCAGGATATCCCCTGGGCACTGGCCGAATCGTCGGTGGCGAGAAAGGGTTGTATTGCCAACTGAATGTACCAGCACCAGAGGCAATACTCGAGTGCTCTCCCTGTACATAGTCTGACGTCGGGGTTAACATGGAGTTTGCAGGGACACTGAAGTTTCCGCAAAAATGGATCCTGTGAGAATCAGGCTGTGGCCAGCCGCCCGTGTAGGATGCAGACCCATGGTATGACGGCAATGCGTCGGAAGAAGATGGGACATGCAGCTCCCCACGCAAGAACTTTTGGGAGTAGGCCATCGAAGAGTAGGCTGGTAGTACGTGCGTGAGGTCTACAAGTACGTGCGCATCGTATTCGTTCGTTGCATTAGCCACTGCCATCATTGTATCACCACTCGAGGCGGATGAACGGTTCGAAGGAGCTTCCAGCCAAGGAAACGTGTATCGTATGAATCCTGTGTGGTTCCCTGAAGTGATCTCGATCTTGACACCATTTTGTAGAGTCGTAGTGAATAGACCTACAGTTGCTGATTCGAAATCAAGACTACGATTTTGAGCATAGGTCATATTGTCGGCGAGGTTCACGGAGGCTAGATTGCCAAGGAGAGGCATCTGCGATACCAACCCGTCTATATCTTGTCAATACTGATAATTGATTGCAGAAGCAGGGAACTGACACGTTGGTGCTCCTCCAGATCCGCTGACATGGGTCATGCTCACAGCCGTCACGTTGCCCAAAGGTGTGTATCCAGCATTGGCGTCCACTGCACTACCATTTGGAAGTCCGATGTAGCTCGTGTCGATTCCAGGCTTTGCCATTGCCCATGGTAGACTCGCACCCGGAAACGAGTTTCCACCTGCTATCGCGGAACCAGGGCGTGGGCCGACAGTACCGATCAAAGGGTCTACGAACGACCACAACGGCTCCTGAGAACTATCATCTCCCGAAGCCGCCGAAACAAGGCGTGTGTGTCCAATGCTCGTTCCGAGGAGGAGGAGGCACGATAGGCAAGGCCGCCGCTGACTAGCCATTCTGGATCGCATTGTCGCACAAACTGTAGTAGCGCTCGCGTTAGACAAGGGCAGCAGCTGACGATTGCGACTTGTACCTCACGACATATGCTGAGAGCGAATCTCTGTTGCCGGCTCTTCGCGGTGCGAAGGCGAGGCCATTGCGGTGCCCTGCATACGTGCCTGCGAATGAGGATTCAGGGCTGGCCCGGCAGTCATCGTGTGCCGGGACTTTCATCGCGTCCGGCCTTCAGTGCCCCGCGATCTTGCTACTCCACAGTGGCAGGGTGACGTCGGGCAACGGGGAGAAGGACCGATTCCATTCGGGCTGGTAAGGCGATAGTGCAATCGCAGCGGTCTTACTCGGGCCCAACGGCTGCTGTAGCAGAATTTCAATGAAATTGCCCGTGCTCCGCACGGGCCTATCACCTCAACGATAATGATCACCTCAATGATAACAATATATTTTAATTGTAAATTAAAGCCAAATAAATACAAAAAT